>NC_090871.1:57362079-57392079 GCF_036669935.1 Montipora foliosa
GTGAGCTATAGATCTTTAAAATGTACTTGATAATTAAGGAAGAACATGTGTTAAATTCACAGCAGTTGAATTGGTGAGTACATAGAAAAACTAAGTTGACTCTCAGTACAGTAAAATTCCGACAATAAGCTCCCCCTCCCAAATTACCCCCAAATCTCAGACAGAAGAATCCTTCGGAGCCTCACCACTCCTCCTTTTCCCCGGATGTAAGCCCATGATCTTATATTTAGATTTTGACTAACTCTAAATGCAGCTTCTGAATGCAAGCCCCCTATTGAAGAGCTTGCTTTGTATATTTATGTCATAAGAGTATCCTCAGAGGCGTTCATGACTGTAATGACTGTAGCACTTGCTTTGTGTTTCATGTCGAGAAGTTTAAAGAGTTTTATCATCCGGTGTTCTTGTGCACTTCACAAACTGTCAACAATTGTGACACTCTCAACATCCCCTAACGCAAATTCCTAACATTGATACCCTATCCCTCTCCTCCCTTCTCCCTAAAGTAGACGTTTTTGCAGATACAGTGGCCGTTTTGAATTCTATTGTTTCAAATAGCTATTATGGGATGCCCATGTATTTGCCCCCTGAGCATCACATAGTCTTTCGAAACGATAGAAAGCAAAATGGCCGCCATATCTGCTATCTATTAGGTCTATTAATAATAACTCCACTATAATAGCCTTTTGAAAAAATGTAAACAGAGGGTTTATGGCCGGATTTTTACTGCATTTTTCTCAACCTTGTGGGAGGGGATCCACTGAGATAATATCGTGGTGATCTTTATTATTCCACTTTGGTTTGTGTTTTGTTTATTCTTCCTATATTGGCAAAATTATTAATTATTAATTAGTATTGATTAGCGGGATGTCTGCACGGACGTAGCCTGCGTAGCTGGCGGTATTGTAGGCGCGCGGAACAAAGTCCTCCTCCCCATTCTGATCACGGCTTCGCTTTATTTCGCGTGTCCACAACTCCGCCACGAAACTTCATTCTGCCAGCTACGCAAGGTAGCACAGACGCAAACCGGCGTGTACTCGTCTTTTGATTTGTGCCGGATTAGGGATCATCGTCCTCACCGGCAAAGAGACTGAGGTATGCGATATTTAATCAAAGACATAAAACAAACAGCGGCTACAAACATAATAATAAAGCGCATTTTACTTTTGACTTGACTTTTGTCTCGATGTTTGACGTTATCATTATGTTTGTAGCCGCTGTTTGATTAAGTTGTAATGGCCAAAGACTAAGAATATTTACACCCAATTGCAAAAACGTTGTCATATAAAAATGAAAAAGGGAAAAAGCCAACTGAATTGGATTTGAATTAATTAGGCTAATAAGCCCAACGAATTCATTTGCAGCATCCACGCATGAACGTCGTATTTGCCTGTTGGAATTTGCTATTGTTCTAAAGCTGGTAAACAATAAAAAAGATTCCGGGGAAATGCAACGGCTGTAAATGAATCCAACCTGAGAATGTGCTTAATTATAGCCTAAGTAATTCAAATCCTATTCAGTTGGCTTTTTCCCTTTTTCATTTTTCTAAGACAACGTTATTGCAATTAGGTGTATGCTATGGTGGGTGATTACCGTCATAATTCAATTTTTGATTTTCTGACGTGTTATTACATTTAGCATTGTAATGAATTTTTGTCTGTTTTGGATTTTATGTTGGTTTTGTCAATTTTCTGACAGAATTCAGAAATTTTTCTCTAATCAAATTTTCGGATAACCTGAACTTTCTGTTGATTTGAATTTTCGGTTTGTGTCAGTTTTCGGGGAGGTTTTCGATTTTCCGACTAGTTTTGAATACTTTACATCTCCGATTCGTTTCTGTTGAATTTTCTGCCAGTAGTCCTAATTTTCGGATACATTCAATTTTCGGCTACAACTTTTCTCGAGTTAGCCTGGTGACTACGAGACACCAGGTCGAGGTAAGATAGTTCCCGCCACAGAGGATTTCCTGTGTTAGTTCAAAGATGGCTGATCGGGAGCCTACAACAAACAATTTCTCCCGTGCAATAAATCTCCTTCGACAGGCAACGGAAATTCTATCATCAAGCGAATTAAGTGAAAATGAAAAATACCATTCCTCCCATTCCTACACCAGACCGCGACGCGGCAGTTATGGCAGATTTCAGAAACCTTTTCTCGCCATATGCGGCAACTACAAGTTCATCACTTTCTCGTGTACAGAAATCCTCACGGCCACCAAAGCGGGGAAGCCGGCGAAGTCCTTACTTTAGACCCAAAGAGACATGGACACGCGACTTTTTTTGTCTAGCCAGTCCTCAACAGGATCAAGTGCCTGTCAAGTCTCAAAAACTTGAATTGCAAACCGCTGGCTTAGGCAGAAAAAAGGTGGTTTTTGGTAACAAAGACCAGGCAATAGAGGTCAGCAAGAAGTTGGAAGCTGCATACCCTAAGCTTAAAGCTGGCGGTGGATTTGAAATATTGAGGAGTGGAATTGGTAGCAGTCTAGCCTTTGTATCACCACCAGCAACAGGATACTCTGTACCTTACCTAAGGGATCAGGCGGGTCTTGGACAAGCCCTGGCCTATATACGGCCATTGCAAGTGGAATTAGATATTTCCCCAGTTTCAACTGATATGGTAGGTGCGAATGGCATTTTTTGGGCAAAAAAATTGCAGGGGTGAATCATCGCTACAATCTCTCGAAATGATATTTTATTTATTCACCTCCAAAAAAATAATAAGACTGGCATTGTGCACTATTATTTGTAGGCTTCTACAGCACAAGAAAATTCAAGTGTCCCTCAAGTGAACTGTACAATATGTGGGTTGCAGCTCAAGGTGACTGAAGTCAGGTCCTATCAGCAGTCATGCAACAGAGAGGAAGTCAATGGTGAAGTAGATGCCACTACAGCACAGAGAACTACCTTTGAAATGTCCGATTCTCCTGGGGTAATCTATTTCTTTCTTAGGGACTAGAAATTAATGTCATGTTTGTGCTGGTTGAAGGGGGAGGGGGGGGGGGGGGTGGTAGTTTTCTAACTGTTCTGTTGTGTTTTTACTTCGCCTGTTAAATTCATGAAGTTAGTAGACAAATCATTATGCACTATCTGATTACTTTTGACAGTGAAGCACACATTGTGAAATGTTGTTTCACAGGTTCAATAAAAATCATCACTCTAATTTACTGAAGACACTCCTTTCTTTATGCATTAGCAATTCAAAGTAGAGTTATGAGTTAATTGTAGTTAGATTTTTTTAGTTGTTGAAAATAAGAGTGAGAATAAGACTGCAAACAGTCATGAAAATGTCCTTGCTTGAAAAGAAGAGTGCATACAGTCATATGTCCTACTTTTTCAAAGAAGTACTTTCTCAAGTGTTGAAAGTCCATATATTGGTTAATATGTTGGTTATGAGCAATTAGGATGAGCTATATGCCTGATACTAACAATTATTATGGTACATTTTCTTCTGAGTACAAAATTGTCAATTTAGTATAATTAATGACTTTTCACATTTTCATTTGTGTTCAGCTGAATGATGCTGCTTTGGTAGAATTGAGTGCTCTTTTTCCTGACATAAGTGGCAATGTAATTAACAACACACTGACTGCAAGTGGAGGGAATGCAAGTGTGGCTGCTTCTAGACTCATCCATTGGCCTGGTAAGGTAATCGTAGGTGTCAGAATCATACAAATGTCAATGTTGAATATTGATTTTTTGTAATCCAGTAAAGGAAATGGAGATTTTGTTATTACAGCTGTACCTGGAATAAAAGTCAACTGTTTTAGCCCCCACCCCTCTCATCTATACACCTACTGAACAATGTGAGCATGTGTTGTATCTCATATTAGTATTTTTTTTAAACCACAGCCAGTACCAGTATGCCAAATCAAAGCAGTGATGATCAATGCAATAATGCAAGTGATGATGAACTTCTGCTACCCACCTTTGATGTGGATGAACCAAAGGATCCTATTGTTACGTACAGGCAGCAGACTCTAAATGAGAACGCCCCCCCAATGAGAATATACGTTAATCGCATGAACGAGGAGTTCTCAGCTGATGTCCTGGCCATCTATAAGAAACCAAATCCAGGGCTTAACTCAACATTGAGGGTGAAATTCGAGAATGAAGTAGCAGTAGGGGAAGGTCCAGTGAGAGAGTTCTTCAGTACACTCATGGCATTTCTTCATGATGGCTTTCCACTTGATGGAGAGGGGCTGGGAAAACTGACACAAGTATTTGAAGGTGAGGAAGACCACAAACTTCCTATCCCCAATGCTCTCCTTCGCAATGCAGGATTTTATACAAGTGTTGGCAGAATGATCGCCCACTCCTTCCTACATGGAGGTCCTCCCTTATTTGGACTCTCGGCAGCAGTTGTTCAGTTCTGGTGTCAAAATAGTATCAGTGCAGTAACCATAGATGATGTACCAGACTATGACCTAAGGGAAGCCTTAAAGGAGGTAAGTACACCACTTATGTAACAATAATTATTATGGATTAGTTATGGGTCCCATGTTCCTTTTTTTTTCATGGTTTGAAGTAGTTATGTACAGTGTCAACACAAATAGGATGAAGGAGTGTCTTTGGCCTGGTTGTAAGCACAGCTAAACCTCCCACACTGACCACCCCTCATAAGTGAACATGTGTTAATGTTTTAAAGAGCAATTTCTAGTAACATAACATTATGCAAATTCAAGAAGTGCAAGTGACCACCTGCACCACTCTACCACTACTCTGAGCATCTTTGGTGGAATGTTTACTCATTTCACTTTTTTTCTGTGAGTTTATATTTATTTTTTGTTTACAATTATTGTTACTGTGCGATTTTTGTTTCTGCAGTTATCCAATATGGACAATGATAAAGAACCATCAGATGAGCTAAAAGTCTTCTTGCTGCCATATCGGGATGAAGCTGCTGTGCTTCAAGTACCATTAACAGGGAAACAAAAACACTTTGCTCTACAACAGTTACTCGTGTATAATGTCATTGAAAAACGGCATCAAGAACTGACTGACTTGGCTTCTGGTATGAATGAACTTGGCCTTATAGAGTACTTAAAAGTCCATGACTCAATGGCAACAGCTGTCTTTCCGCGGCAAGCTGAGGCAGTTATTGACAAGATGGAGGTCAGGAGTAGGATCAGTCTTGAAAATGACAAACACCCTCAAGGCCAAGTTATTTTGCATTTCCTCTATCAGTTTCTTGATGAAATCAGCCAAAACGCAGAAGGTAAAAATGATGTTGCAGTGGAATGCCAATTTCTCTAACCCTCAATTTTTCAAACCTTCAGACAACTTGAACCAAAAGTGGTTTCACTCCCAAAGTCAAACACTGTCATTTTACCCTCTATTTCTCAAACTCTGTGATTTTTCGAACCAACTTCCGTTTCCCTTGGAGGTTATGTGGATTCCACTGTTATCCCATGACCTTTGCAATGATGTTGATGTTTATTTGATGTGGTTTCCTTGAGTGAAAAGTACATGTAAGGCCAAGGCTGGTGCCTAACAGTCGCTTGGGGCGCCTTATTTGTGAGCATGGGCGACCAAATTTCTGAAGAAGTAGCCCGACCGGGCGCCTTACTTGATTCATTCTCATTTTCTTTTAATGTGATCCCTGCTGGAATTGATTAAGTCTGTGCTATTGAAAAAATGACTCGGGCTACTAACTCTTAATGTCGGAAGCCCGAAGGGGTCCCGGAAAATTTTCTTAGGCAGCAGCCTAAAAAAAGTCCCACTTTTTCCCTGTATGTACAGCTGTTATTTCATGTGTATTGAACCAGTTTGACTTTTATCTCCCTTTGTTTCAGACTAAGACAGTTAGGAAACAAACAAAAAAAAAAAAGAAAAAAAAAAAAGAATCATGCTGGTTTCCAAAAGTTACAACCAAAGATAAATCTAAACCATGAGATATTTGGATTAAGTGTTGTTTGTTTCCAGCCTCTCGTTTTTGTTGGAAGCTGTCTATTGAAAAAAAATAAAACACTCTTTATAGTAGGGAACTGAGTGTCTCTTTGCTTTTATTACAGCTGGGGCAGGTCTGCGTGACCTAATGGCCTTCTGGACAGGATGGGAAATGTTGCCACCCCATGGAGAGAAACTGTGGGTACAACTAGATGACCAGGGTACACAAACAAGCCTTGCTGAAAGTAAAGCCTGTTTCAACAGGCTTATCGTTAATTCTTCTCACACAGATTATGCGACTCTGAAGAGTTCCTTGTCAAAAGCCTTAAAGTATGGATCAAGAGGATATTACTCACTCTAAAACAGCCTTAACAGGCATCAGTGTATAGCCTGCAACTTAACTGGCCACAGGCCAGTCAATCTTAGTCCCCATTAATCTCAGTTGTTGTTATTATAGTTCTGTTATTGAAATGGTACAATCTTGCACAAACATGTGTTCTGAATATTTTAGAATGAAGATTGCACAGGGTACCTATGTTTTTTGAGAAAGATTCTGATACATAGCAAATATCCATTTGTGCTTTTGTAAGGTGAAATTTTGTCTTGGAAATAAAGCAAAGCTGTCTGTTTCATCATCAGTTGGATGTTTTTATTGTATTTACTACTTAATTTCCCAAAACAGGCCATTGGGAACCACAGTCCTTTTGATGTCTGAGCTTGATGGACTTGTTCCTTTGACCACAAGACTTTGAACAAAAGAGTGCCGATTCATGTAGGGTATTACAAGAATATTATCCCCTTAAATATTAAACTGCACTTTTATATTCTTGACAGTGAATAACATTTGTACAACTGGTGGGTGAACAGCTAGTGTATTCTTTCAATAAAAGTTAAGGTTTGAATATATACGTCTACACCTTGAAATTCTGAATATTGGCAAGGATCTATTGTTCTAGCCAGTTCCACATATGTCTTCAAAGAAAATGGCAGTGAGGTCTGTGGTATGACTACTGACTCTTCTGTACTGCAAAGAGGACCATTCCATGCCTCAGAGGGTGCTGGACCTTCCCAATCAATGCCATAATCTTCAATGTCCGCCTGTTTAAAAGACAAACTTATCAGTTGCTGTCATCTATTGAGGTTGTACTGGTTAATTCTCAAACTCATTAATAATTCATCAACGTAAAACAAAGAGAATTGATGGTGGTTTGCAAACCTGGTCCTGATTGGCACAATTTTTGCAGTTTAATTTCCCTGTTTACTCCTCAGTTCCTCTTTCAATTGAGAAGATATATCAAACACTTGAGACTGTGTTTCATCGGCTATCCAAACACCTTGAATTTTGTCAAAAATAATCTGCTGCCCATCATATTTTTGGATATGGTAATGAAACAGTCTCTCACATTTGATACGTCATATCTTATATACATGTACTCTATACTGAGGTAACATTTTGGCCAATTTCTTTCTTTCTTTCTTTGGTCTTTAATTTCTTGTTTGAGCATATATATCTAACACTCAGGGAATGTTTCAAAAAGGTATCCAACACCTCAAATCTGTCCTAAAAGTTCCTGCTACAGATTCTTTCAAGTCTCGTCTTGGCATTGGAAACCCAGGTAAGACACTCAGTGATGTAAGAAATTACTTACTCTTTGGCGCAGCTCCTGTACTACTCTGTGATTTGATCCTTGTATTTGCATCAAACCATTGACCCACAACTGCACAGGTGTCATATTTCTTTCTGTGCTAATGGGTCCATTGTTGTGCCCTGAGGAAAATATTCTTAGGTGCCTGTTGATTCTTGGCAAGTAGACAAAATGTAATGCAAATATATGAACTTCATTGGAAGGATCTAAAAGTAAGCACTACTCCATATGGCAAAATAACTGGTAAAAAACATATGTGCACCCAGTATACAAATCTCGCCACAGTCGCTCAATACGCTGGTTGTGCACACTTCTACCAGCAATGTGACTTCCTCGGTTTGGTCCTCTTAAAGGATGCGACAGCATGAACCATGCAACATCACAGTTCTCTCTACCTTTATCAGATCTGACCCTTGAAGGCAGCCCGTAAGTCTGCACTGCATTTTGAAATAGTCTGCACACAGTGGAAGCACGGTTGTTTGTGCTACATTGCAAAAACACAATCATTCTGCTGAAACCATCGATTCCTCCATGTATTACAAACCTCCACCTGAAGATGTCAAAAACAAGTAATCAATAATCCCTTAAAAAAACGTTTTGAAATCTAACCTGTGCTTTTTAACTGAATTTAAGCACTGATTGGATTTCAAAGAGTTTTTAAGGAATGTCTATCACCAATGTCAACACTGGAAGCAGTGTTTTCAGCCATAAATTATCCTACTGATTTCTTATGACGTATACACATACCTTTCAACGCTTAGACACTTAAATCCTCACAAATAACCACATAATTTCCAAGTGAGATATTATGTAAAGCAAATTTCACTCAACAATTTCATAACATCAATAACATCTCCCATACTATCAAGAAGTTCTAGTTGAGTAAGCAGAGAGAATGGAAATGATGCATAGAAATATGGGTAAGTAGACAATGCACAAGTGAATAAATGAACTGAGAGAGGGATAAGTGGTGGTTTTCATTCTCCTGATAGAAATAACCTAATCAAATACTGGCAATGAAGAAGAACAATTGACATTACAATCACTAATTAATTAATAAGGGTATGATACCTTATTAGCTTATGATTACCATCTATATGCCACAACGCAAGTGGTCCATATACTTGGTACCGTCGTCGGTGTATTGTCCTAAGCTCGAGTGACCGTAGAAGGACCCCAGCTGGATTGACCCTCCGCATTGCTTCTCTTATTCTGCACTGTTGCATTCTCAAACCTCTACTCCTCAGAAATCCAGTCATTCGCCTGTACCCGGTGTTAAGGAACTCTGCTAGGATGTTTTGAATCAGCTGGTCGAGTTCTCCGTTGTCTATGTTTGAGTATGTTAATCTCACACTCAACCCAAATTGGAACAAGCGTCTTTCAAAAGTCCGAACACTGCCACCTAGCAAAGTTGCAATATCGACGACAGAAAAGCATCTGCCAATCAGAAAATCGAGCTGATCTCTGGGAATTGAATATCTTGGACGTCCACGTTGTCCAGTAAAGGCAGTAGCTGGTGATGAAACCAAAAATATCCTGAGTTGCAAAAAGGCAATCCCGTGCACCCCTAATTAGGTTCACAATTTGTTCATCGATTCCATACAAATGAACAAGACGAGCTATTAAACCATGCAGCCAATCCAGCCTAAAGTGTAAGGCATCCACTGTATTTGGGTCAAGGCCTCCTCCTCTAATTTCCCGAATGATATTAAGTAAAAGCTCTCGCAAGTAGCTTAACGCCATCACTCTATCCGCCATCTTGGATCAACACGGTATATTACCTCGACCTGGTGTCTCGTAGTCACCAGGCCAACTCGAGAAAAGTTGTAGCCGAAAATAGGCCACTTGCACTAAGAGGTCACGTGACCAATGCTTCCCTTAAACAGTGAGTTGTAATCTTGCTGTTGCCAAAAATTGACAGAACACATAAAAATTATCTTACACGCGAAATTTGAGAGGAAACGCATTTAAGGGAGATATTTTATGGTACTTTGATTTTTCAACAAAGTAGCATGATTTGTCTTGGCCGCCATGTTGGAGGGCATACTCTTGCCCTCCAACATGGCGGCCAAAACTACTTTTTGCTCATATCTTGTTAAATGTTTGATAGTTGAGTTCAGATGTGCCATAAACGTTACCACATCATCTTTTCAACATTTTCCTTGTAGTTCAAGTGCAAAATTTGTATCAGAAAGCGGTAATTCATAATTTTAAAAAATCAAGTTTGGGTCACGTGACCAGCTACGGATTTTCTCATTTTAAGCAAATGGCGCGGGTTTGAAAAACCAAATCACTATTATTTTGTTTAAGAGATGACCCACTAATAGTGTTTCGAAGGCAAAATCATGTAACTTTCATTTTCATAAAAACGATGTCACATGACCTCTTAGTGCAAGTGGCCTATTGAAAAATTAGGACTACTGGCAGAAAATTCACCAGAAACGAATCAGAGATGTAAAGTATTCAAAACTAGTCGGAAAATCGAAAAGCTCCCCGAAAACTGACACAACCCGAAAATTCAAATCAACAGAAAGTTCAGGTTATCCGAAAATTTGATTAGAGAAAAATTTCTGAATTCTGTCAGAAAATTGACCAAACCAACATAAAATCCAAAATAGACAAAAATTCATTACAATGCAAAATGTAATAACACGTCAGAAAATCAAAAATTGAATTATGACGGTAATCACCCACCATAGTATGCGATACCTAAATTTGTGTTTTAGTGCTACAGAATTGCAGAGCCCCACATGTTAAAGTAATCATGTAAAATAAAAAATGTCCGGTCATCGCGATAATTCGCGAACAAGAATTAAATTCACGCTTTTTTTGGTAAGTAGGAAGTCGGAATGTATATGTATTCAGCGAACTAAACTGTAAATGGAAGTGACAAAGAATGTTTTTATTTTCCCATTGGTACGTTAACACGTGAGCCGCTATGGCGTTGATTCAGCCTTTTGTTATATGGCGAATATAAGGTTTGACATTTGTAATACATTCATCTCAGCGCTTGAACTTTTCAAGTTTTACAATGATTCTTTTCGCATGTAATTTAAGCCCGGTTTACACAACAGAAAATTTTCGTGTGAAATTGGCACGGGTGCCTAAAAAGAGCTCGGCAAACTTTGTTTACACTACACCATTTTTACCGTATCAAAAATACCGTGCCAAAATTTTTGGGCCCGGGTAAGTTCTCTTGTAGACATGCGCAGTTCAATTATAATCAAGAACGTCCGCGGGATTTTGGTTAACCTGAGTATCAGGCTTTTCTTTTCTTTTTCTTGTTTTTTCTTGGCAGATCGGGAAGAAGCGGAGAGAAAAGCCTGACACAGACGCTTGTATTTCAGTTTTCCACCCCCTCGCATCATGATACGCGTCACTGAATGTATCAACCAATCATATTCATTTCCGGTTGTCAGTTGAACTTCCATGTATCAAAGAGCGCGCGAATTTTCCGCAACGGCGGGAAACGGGCAAAAAAATTTTTTCCAATGGTTTCCGAGAGTTTTTGCAGAATTTGTCGTGAAATTTTGTTGCAAAAATACGGGACTAGTGTCGCTACAGTTCCACTGTTTTTGGAAACCTGTAACAAAGAGTTTTGCAACGTTTTGTGTGGAAAGCCAGTAATTCTTGCCCAATTACTACTCGATTTGAAGATTATTGTCTCGCATGATGGCAGCTGCTCTGTTTGCAAGAAATGTGCGAGGAAGGTTGTCAATTGCTACAAACTGTTCGTGGAGTTAAAAAAGGCGTTTGTGGTGGATTCGGCAGTAGAAAAGGCAAAGGAAAGCGGTCCACGAACTCCTACGAGAGAAAGATATTCAGCTCGACACCAGCGATCCCCGACTGGAGTCACTCCGAAGGCTAAGCGTCTGAAGGAAAACCCGTTAGGAGCTACAGCTCAAGAACCTGAAAACAGACCTCTGTCAAAGCGATCACTTTTTTTCGACAAATACTCGGTAGTCGAAGATGAAATTAGCAGCCTGATGAATCTCCCAACAGAGACCTATTTACCACCAATCTCGAAGGTGATTTCTCTCCAATTCCTCCCTACCCCTACACTGTTGCTAAGAAAGGCCTGATATTCAGGTTAGATTTTGGTGGAGAATGAGCAGCCATCTTGAAATATACGCAAAAAAAAACCCGCTAGCCTATATCAATTAAGGCTCAAATTTGACCCTTTAAAGTGTTTACACCACTTGTTCTATCCGAACCGTGCCTATTTTTTCAGCACCCGTACCATTTTCACCCGTGCTCGGACTACCTCGCCGAAGGTCCCAGCAAGGGTAAGAATTTTGGTTCGGCACGAATGAAATTTGGTACTGACAGGTTGTTTACACTGCAAATTTTATCCGAGGCGAACCTTTTTTTTGGGACCCGTGCCAATTTCACCCGAGCCGTGCCAAAAAATTTCTGTAGTGTGAACCGGGCTTTAGGTCGTTTTACCGCTAACCCCCAGAGGTTGGTACGCCTGCTTTTGGTTGGGGAATACGTTCCCATTTTTTCCCACTGGGTTTTTTGGCTTTTATATCAGGCGCCGGCACAAAAATTTTGTCGCCTGAGTGGCGATTTAGTTGTGACTAGTCGTGTAATGTTCTGTGTACCTTTGTAGGACGGCATTAAATCACTCGGCTCCTAGTTCGAGCTGCACACGCACTCTTGTGTATGAGTCGTGAATTTACATAGGAAATCAACGTATTTCACTCAGGGCATTAAGGTGACAACAGACATATCTAAATATTAGAGCGATAAATATATAGCACAATCTAGCGCTCGGGTTTATTGAATAATCCTTTAAAATAGGTGGGCTACTAATTTTCCAGTAATTTTAAGTGGTAGAATCACAGATGAAAATTTAGTACTTAAAGGCCCACCTTTGACCGACAAACTTTTCGACCGTTAGTTTTTGTTATGGAAATTCGCATTGCTTATCGCAGCAATCTGATTGATCTTTGGCTGGAATTGTTCCACGGCATGCACGGCCTGTCAGTTGAAGGTGGACCTTTAAAATTGGCAATAGTTGCTTATCCTAGCTTATTGCTTGCGGTTTTTATGTGACACTGATCCATGGTAAACTGCTCAGAAATACTCATACCCTGAAGGGAGATATATACGTGTATTCCTCCCGCATGTTCTGGTAGCCTACTATACTAAGGCTTCGGTTTACAAAAAGAAAATTGAAATGAATGTTGAAGATTAATGTAGAGCATAATTTAGCGTTCAATAAATGAAGAAAGACGTTGGCTAATGTTAACAGTTTTTATGTGGATGTAATCCTTTTCCATTTTTTACTTGGCTTTTTATTCCACGTATCTGTATATTTTTGAATCCGGAACTTATTCTTTCCGGATTCAAATATATTACCATTTATACGTAGCGTATTCAAATCCCGGGGGAGGGGGGGTACTGCCATATATGGGCTATATAGGTATGTGCCGCTGTGAAGGGTATGGTTTTCAAGCAGTTTACTCTAGCATAGGGTATATAAATCAGAGCGTTTAAGTCTAGAACAGGGTATCATTTTTCACGAAACTGACCAGTCGCTTGGAGATTTTATCAAGACTAAGGAAACCAGAAATTCCCGCTCAAAAATATAAAAGAATCGAGTCGGCAAAGTTTAAGTTTACGCAACTCAGCCTCAACAGTGTCGATAAATGGCTATCATGAAACACTTCTGCATATTATTAACTGTCAAGTATCGGTATTTAGACGGAAATCGGTGGGAGTTTACTCTAGTATAGGGTAGCGAAATTCAGCTGAACTAGCTCTGGTATAGGCTAAGGGTTCCAGGGTCCCAGCGGCACATTCCCACCCAGAAATTCCTAAAGTACTTCCTCCGCCCCCCGGGATTCAAATCGAATTTTCCTTTATTCACTCTAGTACTCAGGACTCCTCAAGGAAATAGTAATATTTCAATGCTTTCAACTTTACAGTGCGTTGTCCAACTAGAGCAAAACTATTGCAAAATGACCACCAATATTCGCAACAACAGGAAATTGGGATTGGCGGTAAGATTTAACAGAATTCTGCTGAAAAAGGGAGATTAAAGACAGTGACGTAAATGTATAGTCTTCCTCGCAGCCGTTTTTAGTCTCGTCACGCAACGCTTCTCCCACAGGAGGAAGGACATTGCGTGACGAGACTAAAAACGGCTGCGAGGGAGACTAGTAAATGTTATGTTCCAGAGCGTTTACTTTTAATATTTAGTGAAAGAAGAAACATAATGCGTGAAGTCTAAGATAATTGACAGAAATAAAAGTTCAGCCCAATCCTATGAGCTTTAATGACTCAGTCAGGCAAGCGTGACCACCCTCCCCCCTCTCCGGGTATTTGACATTTTGTC
Organism: Montipora foliosa; assembly: GCF_036669935.1. NCBI lineage: Eukaryota > Metazoa > Cnidaria > Anthozoa > Scleractinia > Acroporidae > Montipora > Montipora foliosa. Next base: position 57,375,951 of record NC_090871.1, read on the forward strand.
CTTCCCAATGGTCGGGCATTTATTGGAGAGGGTTTGCTCGGGGTGTCGGGATATTTCAATTTCTCCGGCAATAGGGAATTTAATTTTTTTCCTAATATATGAGTAGAATATCATTCACTTTGCTGCTCTGAAGACCAACAATACGATATTAAAAGGTCACGTTGAAGTCAAAGTGCCTTTTTTATGATATTGTTAAGTAAAATATACTCATTCAAGCAATTTTGGTCGTGCTTGGATTTTATATTTTTACCGTTTTTCCAAGAAAATGTTCATTCTGGTTTTGTCTCGTGGGTGGGGCATTTGCACACTTCCTTGTGTTTAGAAGAGGAATTTTTGAACGGAACAGCTGAGCCCACTGTTTGCAGTTGTCCAAACAAAACAACGTCAAATTCCAGGGAGAGTGGTCACGCTTGGAATAACTTAGCCTTGTCACATCACAGCTGGAAGAGCGAGGCCTGGACGCTAAATTGTCTTTAGTACGGAGCCGATGCAGCTAAGGTATACTTGTTAAGATCCTTGTAGCGCCCATCACCTCGAACGATGACAGTCACTGTTCCGTAATCCTGCGGACCGTTCAGACGAACCTCAACAAAGTTAGCAGGCCCACCAGAAATGTCATGGTATGGAGTATCGGGGTTACATTTGCCTTAGTTGTATGTCTTTTTGCAAGCGTAGGTGGCGAACCCGGACTTTTGGTTATCTGCGATAACTGTGATGGTGATGTTGTAGTGAGGACGACCAGCAACTGCTGTGATCCAGTGGTGACTACTTCTGAGGTTTGTGTCTTGAAAATAGGAACGAGTTGACTTGCCAAGAAAATAATTTGCCATTGTTAGAGGGAAAAAATATTCATGCTATCTATCACTATATGGCGTTAAGAATTTCCCCAGAAGGGCAGAATAGTACCTGGCTTCAGAGGGCATGCGCAATGTCCAATTTAGCGCATAGCTTGAGAAGACTGACTGGACATAGCGATTGTAAGATATGATGACTCAGGATTTATCTTGCATCCCACATCGTGGATTGTCATCGATTAACAAATTGCCTATTTGCCAAGATGTTCGCGAATGCATCTGCTAAAGTACAATGTATGTAACTGAGCAACTAAAGCCAACGTTACTAATAGTCCTCTAGTAGCGTACAAGGAAAGGTTACGTTTATACAAACGTTGGCCGTGTAGCACTTATATTTTTTAAACAGAGTTAACTGAATAGAGTGTAATGTGAAGTGCTAGATGCGAGCGTTAGCCCTACTGATGGAAATGGGCCCACACAAAGACAGAGAAAAACTCTGACCAAGGTGGGAATTCGGAACCCACGACCCTCGGGTTAGATCTCCGCCGCTCTACCGACTGAGCTACAAGGTCAGACGGGAGCAGGCCGTGGGAACCGAAGATGTTAAAGTCACGGCAATGAACATGTACAAGTACAAGGAAAGGTTACGTTTATAACGCTCACATGGTTCATATGGGATAGAAATCTAGCACCTCACATAACACTGTATTCAGTTAACTCTGTTTAAAAAATATAAGGGCTACACGGCCAACGTTTGTATAAACGTAACCTTTCCACCACTAGCCAGCTCCACTTCGGTGAATAGTTGTTAATTATTCGCGACTATTCGTGACTATTCGCTATTCGTTATTCGGGTTTTCCAGACACCAATGGATGGACCTGGACAGGGCTTTGATTGCCACGGCCCCCCACAACCACCGCACCCACTTTGCTTTCTTCCCGTGAACCTTCACAAACTCATGTCATTTCCGCTTTACCTGAACTAGCTTGCATTCTCGGGGACAGGTATAGCCTAGAGACTATAACGGCAGACTTCTAAAGGTAAGAAACTTTGATATACTAGTTTTGTTTTACTGCCATTACGCTCCTCTTCTATCGCGGTTTTCTTGTCCAAGTTTCTATTTTTGTGACAAAGCTCTCGAACGAAAGCATTCTCGATTTCCCACAAGGCTAAAAATGAGCAGCTTCTACACTACGACGACAAATAGAATTACACGCTTGCGAGTGCTTCTACACTTAAGTGAACAAATGGGCTTAACTGCAGAATACCCTGCCACTCCAACAAAGTTCTTCGTAGCCGGCTACGCTTTACACAGAAACTAATAAATTCAAGTGAAGTATTATGTAATATATTCAAGTAACAATAAATTGCCAGTTGAAAATGGCGTGATTAATGTTTTATGCCGGGTACGCGGTTGAGGCAATGAGAAACGTATTCGCAGCAACAGTACAAGAGAGTATTTCTCGTTCTAAAAACGTGACTCGTGAATTAAGCCATAATCGACTGTGAAGCAAATTACCTCGATCGCCATCATTAAAACGACGGGACTGTAAAAATGCCTGTGGCCAACAATGTTCATCTATTAATACAACGCTCCGCAAGCATCAAAAGAATGTGTCTATTCCTCGTTCTTTAAGCTCGAAGGTGAAAATTGCGCGCCATTGAAAACACCTTACCTAAGCACTTTTTCAACATTTTAGCTTTCAGTTTATGGTTCGGTTAACTACACTTTTCAAGAGATCGTGTGAAGAAAATAGCGCTCCTTTGCTGATTAAGCCAAAGCGCTCTTTCCGTGATTAGGCCAAGGCACTCTTAAAATTTTAGCTTTCACTTTACTGTTCGGTGAACTACTCGTTTACTGATTACTTCTAAGTGCTTGTTTCCGTGATTAGGCCTAAGAACTCTTTTAGCTTTCGGTTTACGGTCAGGTTAACTACACTTTTCACGAGATGCTTTGAAGATGGTTTACTGATTACGCCAAAACGCTCGTTTCAGTGAATAGGCTTAAGCACTCTTAAATTAAATGTTAGCCTTCATTTTACCGTTCGGTTAACTACACTTTTCACGAGATCGTGTGAAGTAAATAGGACTGCGGACCGTGGTGGCAGTAAATTTTGTGACTTCAATGGCAATTATTCACAGTTTTGCACTACGGAACCACGGACCGCGGTGGCATTTCAATTACACTAATTTTATTTCATGAAAACCGCGAACTGTTTTCTAACGTGTGTTAACATTAGTGGTTATACAGGGCGCACAAAAGGCTTTTTTTTTTTCTCATGGCCTTCGTCGCGCGCTATTTGTTACGTTGAAAGTTTATTGTCTAAAAAACTTCCCTGGATACATGTCAATATTTTAAAACTACGCTTGAGTTAACATTTAATTGTAATAAACAAACTAATTGCTACCACTCGAAACTTCTCTCCCATACATTACTCGCTGCGTATTAAAATACCTTCTTCTCTCTCATATATTACTCACTGCGTACCACGTACCGCGTAGCCAGCAACTACCAGTAAGGCAACTTCTTCTCTTGCAGATATTACTCACTGGGTACCGCGTAGCCAGAAACTAAAATACCTTCTTCTGCAATCCCCGCATATATTACCATAGGCAGCCCAAGCTCGCGTCGCTACAGACAGCAGTTGAGAATTTAAACGCGTTATAAGACTTTGTATGGGAAATAAAACTAGACCCTCCGTGAGGGTACACTGGGTTGCCTGTGGTACGTGCACTGTTCCAGACAATTTTTTTCAAGTTGGGGGGTCATTAAGAAGTCATACCAGACGAGCCCCTTTGGCTCACAGGTCCTCACACGTTCGTACGACGAAACAGATCTGTCCTTGCGTAATATGTAGCTCTAACAGTGCACGATATTGTTTTGGTATTGTCTATCATTTTAGTGCCATGGTAGAAGTCTTGGGTAAATAGTCTGAGAAGACATGTGGTTACTAGCAAAGTACTGAACCCAGAAAGATTGAAGAAAATAAATGGGAAATGAGAAACATTGGCTTCTGGGCTGACATGTTGATAAACTTCTTTTCACCACAAGTTTAAGCGTGCCCTCTGAGCATCTGACAGCTTTGTAATACCGAAGTTCACTGAAGTTAAATCCTGTTGGGCGGGGTTAGTGTTTGGATGGGAGACCAAAATAATATACCCCTCACAAAACAGAAGCATCGGACCGAAAATACTATTAACGCTAACAAATGCAAACTCAGCAAGGTACAGATTTTGTTAGCTTGCTTTATGCAAAAACTAATATTGATGCAGAAGTAAATAAATATTGATACACAGTTTTTAGAAAGAGCAGAAGGAAGTTTCCAGGACGATCGCTCGAGAATGACATATTTACGACATGAAAACAACATTTATTTTGAACCGTGAATATAGATTATAAAAAGTTACGATCAGCGACAAACATTTTGGGGGATTTTTGCAACGTTCAATTTTGTTGTCGTACGTTTTGGCTGCACAAATAAATCGCAAAATCGAAAGTGACCTCGCCGGAATTCAGCGGGCGCCGTGATGAAGTTACCACGGCATGTTTACTCGCCAAACAGTGAAGTATCTGTGTCAAATGATGGCAAGATACCGGGTTTTTGTAAGTTTCTTTTTCTGTCAAGTGTTATAAAGTTTGACAATGAAATGAGCGAAGTCAAAACAAAGATCACAATCGCCCAAGTCTTGTTTATGCAAAGTCAAAATTTACTCTCCAAGACGCGTACCACGTTATTTATTCTTACCAGGTAATTCCATCATTTTGGAAATAGCAGCTACTTTATTATTCAACTGTGTCACAATTCTTCACTGATTTTGGGGCTCATTTTGTTGAAACTCAAGCACGCTTCCAACAGGCCTGTGAACCCTTCCTGCTTACAGGGCAATACTAAAAAACTTCTCCGATATCACATTTCAACCTTAAGCTCGAAAATTCAATACACAACATGCTATTATAATTCACAAAGGCAGAAAATACCACAGAATCCTTTTCCGGGAAAATTTTATTGAAACAAACAACATATTTGCTCTTAGAGGCGAAAACCTCTTCCTATTTCATTGCGTGCGTGAAGAGAAGAAACTCGATCGTGTTAAATTACCATGTACTTCAGGTAAATACAGCTCACTTTGATTTCGGCTCGACGGGCGTTAAATTGTTGTCGAAGTCCATTACTCGTCGCTTTTAAGATTCCATCGCCTGAATATCCAATTGACTTGCCATTATTGAGCTTAATAAGGGCATATTTTGTTCAAAGATCCACTAAAACGCCACTCGCGTTACATGACTTTCGACGCCATTGCCGGTTAAGTTAATCGTTCTACTTTGTCCACCAGAGAAATCTACGCATTTCCACTACCCGCTAGATCCTATGAAAATACGCTGAGAAGGCTCTATGCACAAAGCCAACACTTAGCAGGGGAGTGACAGGCAAGCCTTTTCCCGACACGGAAAATAAAAAAAACCACGAAATGAAACAGAGATTCCGACTGGGTTTGGCAACCCAGTAAAAATGACTCGCCTCTGGTGTATTCTTGTGCCTTTTGGAGTTTATTTTACAGTTTCGGGAAGTCCGTGTTTTCAATGTTCTAAGATTTCGTCTTATTATTCGGCATTCCACGTCTTAAAACCGGGCTGGTGTCAAATTTTATTTTTTTTGTTGGTAGCCACAAATGTGCATACCTCACGGATATTGAATTACAGCCTGTAAGCTCAGCTCGGGTGAATTTACCTTTATACCCTTCAGTATATCCGTACTTCCCTACCCCATTTAGAAACCATATACTTTTCCTGCGCTTCGCGTTCATGTGCGCGCGTTAGACCACTAGGCCACCGCGACACAGTTCAGTTGCAGTGAGGAAAGCAGTATTAAAATATTCGATAACGTGGACAGATGTTTTTTTCTTTGAGAAAGACAAGCTTTAAAGGTAAGAAGAATTTTCTACGTTATTTCTAGATCTTGCCTCGTACTTATACTTGTGTGTTCCGCTATGAACATTACGGTATTTTGCACCGAACGAATACTTCATTAGAAGTATTTTTCATAGCACGAATACTCTAACATTTCTTGGGAACCGGTTTGTTCAGCCGTTTTGACGTAGAAAGAAAATAAGAAAATAGCTTTCAACGGCCAAACAAAATAAAAAAATAAAAAATGAAATCAAGTTTTAAAAATGTCCGTATCGGGGACTTCGCAGCGGTCCCCCATCCAAGTACTAACCTCATTCGGAGGAGCTTAACTTCAGCTGACACCTGGTCTAACATCAGCGATTGAGATCTTTGTGTTAAATTCGCACTTGTATCTTGTCGAACTTTATTAAAACTTGAAAGAAAAAAAGTAAACTAACAAAAACCCGGTGTCTTGCCGTCATTTTGTCACAGATGCATCCTTTGTTTCGTGAGTTGTCAGTATTAAACACGCAAGGTAACTTGATCACAGGCGGCCGCTAAAATCGATGTCACTTTCGATTTTGTGATTTTACTTGTACGACCAAAAGTACGATAGAAAAATTGAACTTAGATTGAACGTACAAAAATCTCCCGAAATGTTTTTCGCTGATGGTAACTTGTATTATATTCGTGGCACAAAATTTATGATGTCTTCATCTCGCAAATTGTCTTATTCTCGATCGACACTTCCTAAAAGTTCCTTCTGCTCTCCTTAAAAACTACATATCATTGTTTATTTACTTTTGCGTCAATATTTGTTTTGCATACATGTAAGGCAGGCTAACAAAATCTGTACCTTGCTTTAATAGTTCACATTTTTGGGCATTAAAATAGAATTTTTGGTCGTATGTTCCTGACAGCAAGTTGCATCTTTTGACGTCTCCTATCCAGTTACTAACCCCGCTGGAAAGGGATTGACTTCAATGCAAATTGGTTTTGAAAAGCTGTCAGAAACTCAGAGTACACGCTTAAGCTTGTGGTGAAAAAGAAGTTGTAAATGATCAACTTGGCAGCCTTGAAGCTAAATGTTTCTCGATTTGCTTTTATTTTCTTCAATCGTTCTGCGTTAAGTACTTTACTGAACCACATGTCTTCTCAGGGGGTATCTACCAAAGATATCTACCATGACACTGTAATGATTTACGATACCAAAACAATATCGTGTACCACAGTTGTTAGTTAGGTGTCGATCAGACCGAATCTTTATCATCCTCCCTGGTAAACCACGGGCATTACCCTACCCTCTGTGCCAGAACAGTGTCGGTTGTTTTTCTTAAACAACGGAAACTGTTCTGTGCTTGCCCCTTACGGCACTGACAAAAGTACCGTACGTTAGTACATGGGTACTTGACCGTAGCCATTGGCCGAGAAACTAATCTTAGCCAAAAGACCGAAAAGCGATTAGGACACGGGAAAACTTAGGTAAAAAAATAGTTGAGATCAGGATCTCCTGTTGAGATATGGGATTTTTCGCTGGGGAATGGGGGGGGGGGGGGAACTGAGGAGATACGGGATATTTTTTAAAGTAGGAGCGCATTGCGTACGTGTGGTAGTGCAGTAACTAGACAGTGTTTTCTCGAGAAGCGATCACTAGGGTTTTTTGTTTTCGTGTTTGATAGTTTTGTCTTCAGCTCGAGTGTAGAATCATGACGAACTTTTGTAGTTTGTGAGAACTATTTACTACTTGTAGCTTTTGTTGAGTTTTGAATCGATAATAGAAAGAGTTTTGGCGATTTCAACCCAGACTGGACTACTGGATTTAAGCTTTTTCCTTGACGAGATTTCAAGTTATTGTGAAACGTTTGGTACCAAGTTACTCTAATACTGAAATCAAGATTATGGAATTGTAAAACTAGAACTTTGGACTTGACTATAGAACGCGCAATTACGGAATTTTACATTTTTGAGCATTCTGAGAAATGGAGTTCACATGTTGTCTTCTTGTCTTCGCCACGGCAGATTTAAACAGTTTGCAAGAAAGTAAACCAGGATTACGGAACCGGAATTCGAATACATGGCCCGGTTGTTCGAAAGCCGATTACCTTAATCCAGGATTAGCGTAAACTTTTGTTTCATGTTTTAAACTTTTTGGTGAAAGTTTCCTTTGCTTATTGACTTCTTCTAATGTAAAGTTTCACGGAATATCAGCCTTGAACAGCATTTGGGAGTAGAGAATAAAACTCGTTTGTTCATTTTTAACCTGAGATTAGCATTAATCGGCTTTTGAACAACTGGCCCAGGATGATAAGTTGTTGAACTGTGATCTGTAATAAGTTTTTCGGATGATTTAAGGCTGATCTTGTAATTTTTGGGTGAACGTAGTTAAGGAAGGAAGTAAAACTGTAGGACTTAAATAAAGTCTCATTCCAAAAAATAAATAAATGAAAGATCCCGTATCCCGAGAACCCGCTAATAGGGCTTCCTTGTTTGCATTTGCAAATTTAGTAACATTAATAATGAGTTTTTGCAACAGACAACTTCAAGTTATATTACAAATGTATCTTTCTGGTAATCTCTCGCCATTTTCCGAAGTTTACCTGTACTTGAAGTTCACTGTAAGTGGACAATTTGTGTCAACTGTTTGCGCATTCCACGGATACGCCTTTGGAGGCGTCTTGTTTCATGAAAACACGGACTTCCCGAAACTGTAAAATAAACTCCAAAAGGCACAAGAATACACCAGAGGTGAGTCATTTTGATTCATTTTATTGAATGAAAGTTAAATTGAGCATTTTTTAGGCTTCACAATCGACTGTATTTTATTTCCCATACAAAGTCTTATAATGCGTTTAAATTCTCAACGGCTGTCTCGAGCTGTCTGTAGCGACGCGAGCTTGGGCTGCCTATGGTCTGAGTGGGTCTTATCGCTCAATTATCGCAGACGATCGTAAACGCCGCAGGCAAATGTTGCCAATTAAATCTTAAGCGATCGCAGACAAGCGTACCACTAATCTTCTGCGAATCGAGGAGAAAAAGGCGGCGCGCTTTAATACGTCAAGTATAACTGGACGTGTTTCAAGGCGAACAATAATGTGTCGCGGATAGGACACAGATCATCTCAGACACACGTTTGCATTAAACGTTGGAAGAAGGCCTAGTGCCTCTAGAATTTAGCTGAATTTCTCCCACTTCCTAAGGTCCCTCACCACCCAGCCTTGGGTAAGTGAAAAGTCGGTAATTTTGCTAGCATTGTGCCAAAAGTCATGGCATTTACACGGCTCTGCAACTCCGGGGTATGAAACCTCAAAATCATGCTCGATTTTCAAGCTTCGCACAGGCGTTGCCATCACCATATGATCGGGACAGGACTTGATCGATCATTGAAATTTGATCAAAATCAAATTAACCAATCAAAAAGCTCAGATTTCCCCCTAGAGAGAAAATTATCAATCTAAGGAAATCGAAGCGTCCCAAAAACCCATCAAATCACTAAGGAAAACGCAGAAAGTAGTGTGTGAGTAAAACTTATTTATCTGGCTGTCCATAAAATAGATTCTCGAAAAGAAACGTCGCGATTTGAAGTTTTTATGGAACATTTTCTTCGATCAGTTGAATCGGCCATTACAACTGTTTCAAAAATAACGTGACGTCCAGCGCTCTCGCATCCTTAGGGTTGTCTGCCAGTTGCACTTGCCGTAAAAATCAACGTAATCTCCATTAGCGTTGGATAACTTTCCTTTAAAATAAGTGTCATTTTCAAATATACAACTGCTATGGACATAATTAGCTAAATTTAATGCAAAATGTCGCTTGTCTGATTTTCTTTTGGTTTATTGCGACGGGCATTTGTGAGGGTTTTTGCAACGAGCATAAGCATTCCTAATATGATCAGATTTGATGTACTAAAAGACGCGGTCAATTTGCACGCATTTGTTCTGCTTTTGTGCTAAATTATGTTATCGGCCGAGCGGAGACTGGGTACTAGTACTGAGATGTGGCTTTGTCGACGGTATTTTAAATGCAATCTTTAATAAGATAACAAAGTACATAATTAAGTGATCAAATCAAGATCACGATCAGGTCATTAAGCCAACTGACTATAGAGACTAGGCTGGGACAAAATTTAAGGACTTACTGAGGCCGGTTACTGCTAAACACAGGGTGTGTGATCACTGAAAAGAACGAACATGGTATCTGTGTAGCAGAATAGTTTAATCCTGGCCAGAGAAAAAAACTGACATCACGCGCAGCGCGAATACCGGTAGAGCCGAGGGAAAAAGTTTACTGTTTTCACAGGCTTGCCGTCACGTAACTCATTCTCACAATACAAACGTTTACTTGGGGAAAGAGGTAAAATCATAACCTACCTCATAAGTGGAAATTGATTCTTGTGGTTATTAACGCCATTGGGAGGGCAAAATTGTTCAAACTGAAGGATATTTTAATGCCAATATCATTTCGACAAAGATTTTAACAAAGCTCTGAATAAAGGGGTTAGAAGGGAGAACTTCACCATCTGCAGGACTCTTGAACTCTGGAGGTTAGAAATTAACCTCTGGGAAGGATCCAGAATAGGCCTTTTGCAACAAACGATCACATGGTACAAAATCCGCCATGCTGGAAGGCAAGCTCATTATTATTCCCGCACTGGGACATAAAATAAAGGCAAGTCAAGCTTGACTGGTTCAGGTCTCTTTGTTTTAATGTCCCAGTGCGGGAATAATAATGAGCTTGCCCTCCAGCATGGCCGATCTTGTACCATGTGATCGTTTAATTGTAAATGGTTTGAACCCAGGAGTCATATCATTAAGTAAAGTACGATCGTCCGGGTGAGTGTAGTCCTGAGAAGGACTGTTTGAGATGACATTGACTGACAGTCGACCAATAACATCACGAATAAGTTGACCAATGACATCCACGACCGGAGTTCTTATAGTATCTACTGACGTTACACAAATCACTTGACTCTGAAGATGACTTCCGCTCAGGTTGTCGAAACGTCAGTCAATGTCATCTCAAACAGTCCTTCTCAGGACTACACTCACCCGGACGATCGTTCTTTACTTAATGATGTGATCGTTTGTTGCAAAAGGCCTATTTGGGTTCGAATAACGGAAATAAGTGGTGCAAAAATTAACGTACCTATTAATTAAATAATTAAGGACATATTTTAAAATTGGATTTAATTTCATTGAGCATCAGTTTCCAAAATAAGCCAGACTTAACTAGTCAGTGACATCAATGAAATCAAATGAATAATCGATGGGTACAAAATACTAGGTAATCGATGAGTAATCAATGACGTACGTGAGTGATAGATATCATCGAAGAGTAACCGATAGGCCACAAATTTTGTTCATTGATTACTCATTTATCATAGGCAATAGTCAGTGACTAAGTAGTTGAACTCATTGATTACCAATTTATTACTCATTAATGTAAACTGATCATTGATTAGTTGCGTCTGGGAATAAGGAACAAACTGTAGATAAGTACGCACTCCACCAAAGTGCAGTGTATTGTGTTTGAAATGTTTTGTGCAGTGCAAAAGCTGGTTTGCACTAGCACATAAGAACAAGCAACATACACAGGTGTAGAAAGATGCTGATAATAATTATAACCCCGTTTTGTTAGAAGAAGATAAGTTTATTTTGTTTTAACATTGGGGAATTTGAAGCATTCTGGTAATGCTGATGTGAACTTTATTAACTCTACTAATTTGAGAGAGTATCAGAAATCCCATATTTTCGTCTGAAATCGAATAAGGGTTTGACTAGTTAGAAACAGGCCGGACACCCACACCATTTTCCGGGAGTACGTCCCCCACTAATGTTCATGTGCACACAAGCACACCGGAGTTTTGTTCCCTAATATTGTCACATGACATTCACATTATTCTTTATTCGAAGGTGTCAGAATGGACCATTAAGGAGGCTCCTAAGAGCTTTAGGGCCGCGCGCAAGCTGAGCACTAATATGGCGCGTAAAGCCTGAATCGCGTTTGTTTTTCTGATTTTTTTTACGTCAGCGTGACCAAATCTGTAAAATTAACTGCTAATTTTCTCGCGTTCCCTTGGGTAACTTTTTTTCAAAATTGGCTCAAGGCTAACCACATACAGTTCCTATCAAATACCCAAAATTTGTTAAAATCTGTCGGAGATAATGGAATATATTTAGAAAAACGACAAATTACATAATATTGGTGAAACCGTCAGAACGACCTTGACTTTTTACCACTTCAAAATGTCAGGCAATATCATTTCCATAATGTGTCAAAGAATAGCAAACTTTCACCGAAGAAAAGTAAAAATATTAAGAAATTTGGATCAAAAATAAGAATATATCTGCCTGTCTATAGATGTGATCTTGCCATGGTAACGGCCAATCTCAAAATTGACACGACTAGTCGTGACTCCATCAGAAAGGCTCGTCAGGCATTCCTCATACACAGAGGAAAAACACTGGAGCCTGCAGGCCTTAACAGAAGAGATGAAATGTAACTTAGTTTAGCTACCTTTTCATTTTCTTTCGTTTCTTTTATCTTGTTATCATGTATTATTATCTTTCCTCTTTTTTATGCATTTTCGTTTTTATTCTTTACACATCACGTAGCCTTTTTATGTCATTTCCAGTAAATATAAAGATCTTGTAACAAGCATTTATCCATTCAATAAACCTGAAGAAGGCTGGTGTTGGCCAGCCGAAATATTGTAACAACGCCTATGTTCACGTTCTCTTGACCAACCTTTGCAGTATATTTCTTATTATATCGGTACCCATACTGGTAAATCTCTACAGGAAAAACGTCAAGAAAAATTAACTAGGTTTCCTTTTGTAACTCGTACCCTGTAGTAAGGGTATTCGCAAATACTCTAGGGAGCCACCTTTAGACATACTAAGCTTTCATCTAATCCATTCCTAGTGAAATGGCCGCCACTTCAGACCCAGATGAAGTGCTTCGTTCAACAACTGGAAAAACAAATTTTCAACGTATTGCACGTCTGTTGATAAGTGGAGGCACTACGCTACTGAGAGAGATTTTTGATGTGTTTTGTCCACCAAGTAATCTTCCTACAATACTGAAAAATCCAGCCACAGAGAAACAACTCAAATCAGCAAAGCTCACCAAACCACACTGGGACTGTCTGTACCCTTCCCCAGGGGTCTACGGTCAGTCAGTAGATTTTGATGTTACATTGCTGTTCAGGTTGCTGAGAACAATATGCAACCTCACCCCTCCTGCCACAGGCTGGGATGCTCTGCCAACCAATACAGACCGCAGTTTAGCGGCAGATTTGGCAAGAATTAAATATTACCGCAACCCAGTATACGGTCATGGCAACATGGAGATAAGAGATGACTTCGAGTTTTTATCGCTGTGGCAGGAAATAAGTGGAGCCCTTGTTAGAATTGCAGGCCAAATCAGCCCTGTGAAGAAGCGCGAGTGGAAGGATGCTATTGATAAATTTTTAAAGGAACCCCTCACAGCAGAGGACGGAAGAAATGTAGAAGAACTCCGGAGCTGGTATAAAAGCGATTTAGATGTTAAGGAATCCTTAGATGAATTGAAAGTTATAACTAAAGAAGGAATGGATCAGTTGAAAGGTGTCCATGGATTGCTTGAAGAAAGGATTCCAATGATACTTCAAGACGCCCAAGTCACAAGAGATAAGCTAGCAGAGTTGCATCAATTAACAATGAGCCTTCGCTCCACATCTGGCAGTTTTAATTTAATTGCAGGTCAGTTAAAATGTCATCCTCGCATTTTCGCACCAGAGAAAACATCGCTTATTTAATTTCGGTCGTTTCTCTACACGTCATTACACATATATGTATATGTCTTCACTTTAGGACATATAACTTCATTACTGATGAATTTCCCGGTGAGCATTAGCCCTAGTTAAAGGAAATGTAGGAACATATTAGTATAAAAGAAACATTCTTTTGACCTCGGCAGGATTCAAACCTACTATCTCTGTTGCGCTACGTAACAGACTTAAACCACAAGGTGAGAGGGAGCAAGTCGCAGGTTATTAAGGTGTTGATTCATGGCAAATCATTGCATTTACAGTTGTACCCTTACTCTGGCCTCGTAGCTCAGTCCGAAGAGCAACTTGGAAAGACGGATTATGTTTGCCTCATGTGTTTTACCATTTCTTTACTAGGGCCGTTCAGAGGGAGATGAGTCTTTTTTAACACTGTGAACAAGGGTATAGATCGGGGCGCCAAAAAAAAAAAAAAAAAACAATCGGCGAAAATAATGTGAGAGCGGTCAAGACAGGAAGAGCTTCTCTGCGAGAGCTCCTTTCCAGACCGCACTCGACTCGCTCAGCCGTTTCACATTTTCTCACAGGGTTACACCCTGGATTTATGAATAGACCTTTTTACCGATGCGGCGGCCATTTTGATTTCTATTGTTTCGAAAGACATGGGATACTCAGGGGGGAAATTGAAATGTATTTGTCCCTTGGACAACCTCAAGAGTGAATTAATTCATAATCGCTATTTGAAACAATAAAATTGAAAATGGCCGCCGTCTCGGTGAAAAGGTCCATTGAGAACATGGGTATTACCTTTGAGAAATGATCGTCTGAGCTGTCCGAACATGTGTCGCGCCAGAAAAAAAAAGTTTTTTTCTCGATGCTGGTGTCGGCTGCGGGTCGCTCCTGATTCGCTGGCACCTCAAGTGATATTCATTACCACCAGACTACTGGCTTCCAGAATATAAATTTTTCAAATAAATATCGTGTTACCCTTACAATAGTTAAGACCATTAGGCTAACTGGGCGCTATTCTCGGGTTTCGCATGACGTCACGGCCACATTGTGGGTGTCCCCAAACAAAGAAACGGCGGCCATGTTGGTGTACCTGCCCAATCCTCCGAGAATTGAACTCTATTGTTTTCGTTGTAAAACATGGCTGTTGATCACGTGAGTAAAACCCAAGAAGTCGCTAGGCATAACAGTGCCAGGTCTAGTGGCAATGAGTATCGCTTCAGAAGCGAGCGACACACAGTCGACACTAGCATCCAGATTTTTTTCTGGCGAGATTCATCTTCAGACGGCTCAGACAATCATTTCTCTTGGGTAATACCCATGTCCTCAATTGAGAAATCGTGAGTGTTACCCGTTGAGAAAATATGAAACGGGTACACTCCGCTCGCCTTTTTTTCGCTCTTTTTCCCACTACAAAAGCAGCTTATGTAGGTAGTTAATAAAATCGCCTTGCATATTCTACAGTACCTCACATAGGAAACGTTTCGCAACAGCTTGTCATTCGAATGGTGTATTTATGATCTGTAGCATCAAACAAAGTGGCTATTGATTATATTGTACAGAAAGTATGGAAGATTATTTTAAATTACGAAATTGACGCTTGACTTTTCATTTCAAATGTTAACAAAACGTTTTTGGGTGTATTCTTATACTATAATTATGCACCATTCAAGTGCCATTGAATTAAATTTGTTTAAACAGTAATGCATCGCTTCTTCCAGGACATCTGACAAGGAAGAGCGCCATAGGATCGAGTCCGCAAGTTGGAGCCTCAGAGGTGATGATGAGTTAACTGACACTAGAGTAGATTGTTCAGAGTTGAATGTATTTTTTTAAAATTTATTTTGAAATAAATTTTTATTGAGTCAGGCCATTTCGCTCTGTTTTACAGGAGCTAAGCGCATTGGAAGAAGCTACCTGGAATGGCCGCATTGTTTGTGAGTCAGAAAGTGGGGTGAATGAAATCTACCAGAAATATGGACAACTTAAAGCACTGCAAAGTGAACTTGGAGACCAGTTTCTCAGGACGCGGGATATCGCGAAACGCGCCGACGCAATGCACAAGGATTTCGTAACAAAGTTAAAGGAACGCAACCGTACTTTACTTGTTGCGGACACTTTGGCATTGGTGGGGAGCAGTTTGTCATTGGTGGGGAGCAGTTTGGCATTGGTGGGGAGCAGTTTGTCATTGGCGGGTTCCATTACTACGCTTGGCCCATTGTGGTCGATCCTAACCATTGGAGGCTTTGTATATTTATCTCATAAGAGCATCCTCAGTGGCGTTCATGACTGTAGAACTTGCTTTGTGTTTCATATCGAGAAGTTTAAAGAGTTTAATCATCCGGTGTTCTTGCGTACGCCATAAACTGTCAACAATTGTGACACGCAACATCTCCTAACATAATTGAAACGCAAATTCCTAACATTGATACCCTATCCCCTCCCCTCTCCCTAAAATAGACGTTTTTGCAGATACAGTGGCCGTTTTCAATTCGATTGTTTCAAATAGCTATTATGGGTGCCCAAGGGGGCAAATACATATTAATTTGCCCCCTGAGCATCACATAATATCTTTCGAAACGATAAAAATCAAAATGGCCGCCGTATCTGCTATCTATTAGGTCTACTAATAATAACTCCATTATAATAGCGGCTACAAACATAATAATAAA
>NC_090871.1:57399579-57407079 GCF_036669935.1 Montipora foliosa
GCTTTTACTTATGAATTATAAAATGCCAGTCATTTGTCAATTTAGAACTGGTTCCTCTAAGGGGTCAGATTTCTTTAGCCTACATACACAAAACAAGATTCTGTTACCTTTAAGGGTTGTTTTTTTTTTTTAAAAAAGACCCCTCCTGAGCAAAATGCGTCCTCATGTTGGGATTCTCATTGATTTAATGACTTTTATGATACTATGCAAAATTGTTCTACAATACTACTCAAACACCATAAAAATATTTTTAACCTAACTTTTTTGCAAAGTTTACTCCTTGAGCCACCAGCTTCAACTTTGATACTTTGTTCCAAAAGCCAAAGCAGTTGTATAGCAATGGTGGAGGTGACGATTAATCACTTTGTTTTGGTTCAAATGAAGAAAAAGAAAGTCAAAGTAATGATTGCACTTTCATTAACGCTTTCAACGCTAAACCGGCCATACTTAGTATTTTACTCTGTCTAAAGCCAGAGTATTTTGCTCTGTCTAACACCAGACGATTAATTTTTACTCGTCAATGGGGAACCCCATGAAGTCAAACGTGTTACAGTACTTCTCAAAATAAAGAAAATGAATTCTGTGGACTTAAACATTCCCAAATAGAAATGGCGTATATTCCAAATATGGTTACGTAAACTCTTCAAGATTTAAATTACCTGCTTCAGGAACTTCGAATGAATATTCTGAATATTTTTCTAACTATAATAAAGATACACTACAGGAAATAAAAGCTTAAAACTATGTGACAAACATAGGATATCTACACATAAGGGATAGGAAAAATAAATCAATTGCTATGCAAAGATCATATTGCAAATACACCAAATGGTAACGGTTGATTGACACGTTCCTTGTGCAAAATGGTAGAGCATGTTTGAAGTCCAGCAGGACCAAGATGAGAAGTTATGATAAAAACTTTAAACATATTTTTTACCAAAGTTATTTTACTGCCATCAAATCCAATGAGACCTTATGCATGGGACACTGTTTCTAGCTGCAGCTCCAAATCACATAATATATTAATAAATTGTGCCATCTAAGAAAAAACCAAACATGTGGGGTGTAACCAAAAAAAGTCCAAGGCAATAAAGCTTCCTTTCAGCCTTTTCAGGAACAACTATCCACTGTGAACCATACTTGACTCAAAACAGAATTTCCTTGATCCAACAACACATGACAGTCCCCTAAAACCAAAATTACATCATTAATGCTTCCGGAAAACAATAGTCTAAAAAAAAAAAAAAGATTTCAAAAACAGTCACGAACCTGAATCTATAGATATCTATATACATCTGTACCTACAATACTGTTCTCCCAAACATTATTTTAACTAACATGGATTTTGATTTTGATTTTAAACTCGAATTAATTGCAAATCCGACCATCACTTGGAAACTACTTGAACGCAAGGATCGTTGAGTTGTGACTGCTAAAAAGTATAATAACTTAGACCTTCACCAGAAAAGGGTAAATGATCTTAAAAGCAGCTATTTAAAATATTTGATACTAGCTAGGGTTACGTTCCCAATGACACAATCACATTCAAAATCAAATTCACATCTGATCGAATCATTGATCATTAATGTAGAGGTGCCGATCGTAAGGTGTAACGCAGAAAAAAATAACCTTCACGTTGAACAATATTGCCATTTCCCTGCCACCTGGTACAAGCTAATTCACACATGAACGGAAACCTTAGGAATCCTCCTTTCTGCACATTACAGTAACTTTTTGTACCCGGTGGCAACAAACTTTCCACATTAAAAATTGCGTAAAAAACTCACCTGTTTCGCAGCTCTTTTCCCACGAAATAAAATTTTCCAGGAGCAAATTTTCCGAAGATGCTGGTTGGATTGGACTTTCAAACGTTTTACACAACAAGTACGTTCTCTAAGAATACATTCCACTTGAAACTGGCGTTAAAACTAGCCTTGATCGCTCTAAAAAGAACGGAAACCAACAAGCTACCGATACTCAAACCGCAGCCATTTTTCTGTTCTTCTCGGGAGTGCTTTTTTCAC
Source organism: Montipora foliosa (assembly GCF_036669935.1). Taxonomy (NCBI): domain Eukaryota; kingdom Metazoa; phylum Cnidaria; class Anthozoa; order Scleractinia; family Acroporidae; genus Montipora; species Montipora foliosa. Next base: position 57,401,604 of record NC_090871.1, read on the forward strand.
GAGAACCAATGGTAGTCCCAGAAACGCGTCACGTGGGATATCGCGCGACTCATGCGCAGACATTTTTCGCCAGTGAACCCTCAACCACCGCACCCACTTTGCTTTCTTCCCGTGAACCTTCACAAACTCATGTCATTTCCGCTTTCGGTTTCGCTTTAAACCTGAACTAGCTTGCATTCTCGGGGACAGGTATAGCCTAGAGACTATTACGGCAGACTTCTAAAGGTAAGAAACTTTGATATACTATTTTTGTTTTATTGCCATTACGCTGCTCTTCTATCGTGGTTTTCTTGTCCAAGTTTCTATTTTTGTGACAAAGCTCTAGAACGAAAGCATTCTCGATTTCCCACAAGGCTAAAAATGAGCAGCTTCTACAGTATGACGAAAAATAGAATTACACGCTTGCGAGTGCTTCTACACTTAAGTGAACAAATGGGCTTAACTGCAGAATACCCTGCCACTCCAACAAAGTTCTTCGTAGCCGGCTACGCTTTACACAGAAACTAATAAATTCAAGTGGAAGTATTATGTAATATATTCAAGTAACAATAAATTGCCAGTTGAAAATGGCGTGATTAATGTATTCGCAGCAACAGTACAAGAGAGTAATTCTCGTTCTAAAAACGTGACTCGTGAATTAAGCCCTGATCGATTGTGAAGCAAGTTACCTCGATCGCCATCATTAAAACGACGGGACTGTGAAAATGCCTGTGGCCAACAATGTTCACCTATTAATACAACGCGACGCAAGCATCAAAAGAATGTTTCTATTCCTCGTTCTTTAAGCTCGAAGGTGAAAATTGCGCGCTTCTGAAAACACCTTGCATAAGCACTTTTTCAACATTTTAGCTTTCAGTTTATGGTTCGGTTAACTACACTTTTCAAGAGATCGTGTGAAGAAAATAGCGCTCCTTTGCTGATTAAACCAAAGCGCTCTTTCCGTGATTAGGCCAAGGGACTCTTAAAATTTTAGCTTTCACTTTACTGTTCGGTGAACTACTCGTTTACTGATTACTTCTAAGTGCTTGTTGCCGTGATTAGGCCTAAGAACTCTTTTAACATTTTAGCTTTCGGTTTACGGTCCGGTTAACTACACTTTTCACGAGATGCTTTGAAGATGGTTTACTGATTACGCCAAAACGCTCGTTTCAGTGAATAGGCCTAAGCACTCTTAAATTAAATGTTAGCTTTCATTTTACACTGGAAAATTTGAACCATTTACAGACTTCATAAAATGTCTGTAAATAATGAATTTACAGACTTTAACACTTAACCCCATAAATATAAAATCTTTGTAAATTTATTTTACAGGTATTTTACAGACTTTTGTTGAGTAAAGCTCTATAAAATGTCTGTAAAATGTTTATAAATTATTGGAGCTACAACAAGAGGAAATACTTGAAATTTACAGACTTTATAAAATCTTGGAAAAATGTCTATAAATCGAAAATTTACAAAGATTTTATGCCGTTTGGTCATGTCTCATAAAATGTCTGTAAATTGTGCTCTATCATCATGCGTGTCCTGTCTAAGTTACCAAATGGTTTTGGATCTGTATGCCCTGTTCACGATGATTTTGAGTGTCGAATATTTATTACCTAATTAAACTATGTGGGAAACTGTTGAATTAGCCCTGCATGTTGCACTGAGTTCGGTTTATCAAAAGTTCGCCAGTTGCAACCTATAAAATGCCTATCGGTATGTGTTTTAATAGTTCGACTTGGATCAAGTCTTACAATGTAGGCCCTGTTGATATGGAGAAAAGTTGTCCTCGGAAGATGGTCACCCTCCCAGCCGGGTCTTTAGCTAGCGTTTATGTGAGAAAAGAACTAACCTTTTTCGCTGAGTCAAGAGCTGCCCGGCTCAGTTTCGATCATCAGGAGACTGGGAAGATAGTACTCGTGCATTCTCTCATCATCTTGCCTCGACCAAGTTGACTCCACTGAGCGAGCCAAAGTGTTTACATGGAATAAAGTTGGCCTGGCCAGGAGGGCGACCCTACCGTTGACAAAGGGTGACCCGGCTAGGTGGGTTTCCCTTCTAATTGAGCCATTTTTTTTCCTCATGTAAACAGTTTACTTAAACCGCATTTTATAGGGAAATGTAGGAAAAGTTGGCTGGTCCAGGGTAACTCCGGTAAGCGAGTGACGCTTCTTCCCGGGACAATTTTTCTCCATATAAACGGGTACTTAGGGCCTCACAAGATTAGACCGTTTTAATTGTTTACAACAATTGCAAAGGCCATCTATGTAAATTGACACAACCCGGCCATAAAATAGTTTTTTTTGTGTAAATTTCATGTAAATTGCTGGGATGAATCATGCAAATAACATGTAAATCAAAGCCTTAGTGATATAGGAGTCCCAGCACAGAATGAGATTGAGAAAGTAATGTAGGCTAGTAAGCAGACTTTACCATGCTCCTTGAAAAAAAGAAAAAAAAATAGCATTGGTGTTTAGCTACCCAAATTAATCGTGCGGGTTTCAGTCAATTAACGTGGGTGCTTTCATAGCCCGTAGCTGCAGGTGAGAATTACTTCTTATCAAGCCGGCAGTCATATTTGTTATTCTAAATGATTAGTATCCAGTCTCTTGAGAAAAACAGAAAAGGAAATCTCAAAAGGAACACACTTTCCCCCGTTCCATATTTTGATTGAGGAAATTTGCTCTGCACCTTTAAAGCAGAAAATTCTCCCCGGTTTTTCCACCCAAAATGAAAGCGCCCCAGGAATCGCACTGGGCTCGCAACGGGTTGTGATTGGATGTTGGCACAAAGAGAAGGATTGTGGACATTTCACAATAATTACATGATGCAACAACTTTGTCTGCCATTATGAATTGCCCCCGCCGCAAAGACTCTGGGAACGAGATCGATTTGAATTATCGGTTTGTTTTTCGCGCGGGCGATCAATGCATGTGCTCTTCCTCTCTTTTTTCCTTGTTGGACGACCAAAATTGGATCTGTGCGATTCCTTAACATTTTTTGGGGGTGAAATGGCCCGCATACCACCAAATAAACCCAGTTAACATCGACGGAATCCGGAAGAAAGGGCAACGACAATTCAGGTCAGATAATCAGCATTCGCCACAAAGATGCACGCCAGTGACATGATTCAACCTCAGACAGTCTCCGAAAGGGTTAATCGGTGAAGACTTCATGGCAAAAATAGAGACCTTCTTCAAAACATTCGGGAGTTCTACGAACGTTTGGAACAAAGGGTGGCCTGGCCGAACAGCTACATTTAATTTAGTGAATGGGCGGGAAGATTCAAAAGATCCAAAAAGCAAAAGACTGCCGGAGGAGTTTTCGGTAAGTCGTCATCTTACTTACAAACCTGATTTAAGTTTAAATGGCTTAAAATTTTAAAGTTTTGTTCCCTTGTTCCCCGCCCAATTTACTTTCAAACTTGTACCCAGCTTTTTGCTCCCTAAAATTGTTTATGTCGCCTTGTTCCTAAGATATTTTGTCATTTTTCCTCTGTTCCCCAGTTCAAAATAGCCATCTTCCCTCGTTTCCCAAAACGCCAAGGAGGGCCTCAGCGCAGTCATTACTTTTGCAGACCTACTCCCTTAGTAATTTCACTTTATATTGTATTAAGGCCATTTAAGGCAATAACAATAATAACGAATAGGGAATTACAGGTAATATTATGGATCTCTGTATACCCAGCCCTTTATTCGCCACTTGCAGATGCCTTGTTCTTCAAACGATGCCACTACAAGAGCACAATAGTGGCCGGTTATTCTGTAGTTACTCCCTTGTCACCTGTATAACTACATGTACCTTCACTGGTTTCTCATGCACGAGGAGCCAGAGCAAGCTAAATTTTGGACTGGGCGCTTAATAAGATTACTCCTTTGACACTAGATTTCACTGAAAGGTCGGTTACACTTCAGAAGAAACCGCCTGGGAGATTATCTCGCTTTGGTCTCCCATTAATTGTTAATACCTCTGTCAATCCCACCCAAATAAAGTATCTTGATGACAAATCTTATTTCCATCAATTTGACCAAAATATAAATTATCTAATTTCTTTGATTGTCCAAGATAAGGCGGTTCTGTGGACTTGATCGCTAGGTTATTGTTCCAGATGTGCTGTAACAGTATTTGCACAAATTTCGACTTCCCGACTGGGTTCTTTTGAGGCCAGAATCCCAGATGAAGGGTGGCAGACAATGATGATAAATCTGACAAAATTAAGTGGAACAGGAGAAAGTACACGAAGCTTGTAGCTATTTTAATTGACATTCTTGTGTATTTGGGAGGTGTGCTGGAGGAGTTGGGTTTTTGAGGTCTATGCACAATCACAATCCTTTCAGGTGAAACCTGGAATTACTTCTTAGCAATCTAAGTGCACAGAAAAAGCAAGTTAAAGCATGGCCTAAAAGTTGATGCGAAAGAGTATACAAAATTAAATTTACAGCTATGCTATCAATAATTAATTGTGTAGCATATACTTGAGGTATACAATCCTTAACTCACTGTCACACCATTTTACTTTGTTACCTCTTGGGTAGCATATACCTGAGGTATACAATTCTTAACTCACTGTGTCACCATTTCACTTTGTAACCTCTTGGGTAGGATATACCTGAGGTATACAATCCATAACTCACTGTGTCGCCATTTCACTTTGTAACCTCTTGGGTAGCATATACCTGAGGTACATGTATACAATCTATTAACTCACTGTGTCACCATTTCACTTTGTAACCTCTTGGGTAGCATATACATGTACCTGAGGTATACAATCCATAACTCAGTGTGTCACCATTTCACTTTGTAACCTCTTGGGTAGCATATACCTGAGGTATACTTAACAATTAGACCCGTAGCCCTTGTTTAAAAAAACGCTGAAACGTATGAATTTCATGTAAATAGCTTCTATATATGTAAATAGTACTTTTTAACTTCTTAAATACACGACCACATCAGCTCCGCTGTAATTTTTATTGTGTTTAAATAAATGTTGTTGTTGTTGTTGTTGTGGGCTACGGGTCAATAGCCCATTAGGCGAAGCCGAATAAATAAATAATTTCTTGTATGTGATAGTCTGTTTTTGACTTTTGTTATCAAAAGGCACAATCATTTTTATTTTACCCCAACGAGTTCTGTCTCTCTCGGGTAGTCAGTCCATTTTTTACTGTTGTTATCTCAAGGCAGAACCAATTTTGTAATAATACTTATTAAATGTACTAAATGAGTTCTGTCTCTCTTGGGTAGTCAGTCCAGTTTGGACTGTTGTTATCTGAAGGCAGAACCAATTTTGTAATAATTATTATTTTGCGCTAACGAGTTCTGTCTCTCTTGGGTAGTCAGTCCAGTTTTGGACTGTTGTTATCTGAAGGCAGAACCAATTTTGTAATAATTATTATTTTGTACTAATAAGTTCTGTCTCTCTTGGGTGGTCAGTCCAGTTTTGGACTGTTGTTATTTGAAGGCAGAACCAATTTTGTACATACAAAGCATTCGTAAA
>NC_090871.1:57412079-57422079 GCF_036669935.1 Montipora foliosa
CAATAATAATTCATACGGTTGATAGCCAATAAAATATGGCTAAATTCGTCACATGCATGAGTTTTGATACCTAATGAAAACACAGATGAAAACCACACGTGTTTTGGATCACATAATCCATTGGAAGTCAAGATTCATGCATAAAAACACAAGAACAATCGTACGCTTCCCACAGTTTCATCTAAATGCCTTCAAATGCCACAGATAATTCCATAAAAAGTCCTTTCTGGAGACATCTCCCCTTGACTATTCGCATCCTCCTGGGCAAACTTACGCAGTCAGTACTTTTTATGTATTAACATCCATATTTGCCAAATCTGTACAGACGGCGCCACCCGGACCAAACCTGCGTATTTACCTGCGTTTGGAAGGACTAACTCTACAACGCTTTCAAATTAACGCCTTTCGAGGATGATATATATCAATCAATCAATCAATCAATCAAATTAAGTACTTATATAGAGCATGATCCATAGTTAAATGATCTCAGGCGCTTAAAATTAACAATAAGGTTGTTTACAATGTGTAATGTAAAATAATCGTATATTGCAGAAAGTAAGAAAGTAAAAAAAAAAAAAAATTAACAATAAGCTTTTTGAAATAAAAATGTTTTAAGTTTTGTTTTGAAAGATTTTAAATCGTTCTCTAGTCTAAGTGATTTTGGAAGTTTGTTCCATTCAGATGGTGCTGCCACTTGAAAAGCTGTCTCCGGTTGTCTTGTTTGATTTAAAAGTTGGTGGAGCCAATAAAACTTCATCATTAGATCGGAGATTGTATAGTGATTTCTTCTAATTAAATGTAATTTGCCTGAGCTAGTTTTGGGCCATGAAATGAAAACCTAACGAGTCCTCCCAAACGTCCCTGACTACTGAGATAATAGTTGCGGTTACACTCGCCTTCTGCCCGAGGTTACCCAAGGTCAACTTTTGACCTGGCAGTATTTGAATAAAAAACTTGAATAAAATGGATATGGAGCGTATGGTGTTGACGAATCTTGCTGCTGCCGATTTCTTTGGGAAAAAAAAGACCATTGTACAACGGCGCATCTCGTTCAGAACCGTCTGGTCTAAAGTTGCTGTGAAAAAATTTTAAAAAAAACTGCATTACAAATCTTTGCCGCACTAAAAGAAATCGAATTAATGGCTATTTAGAGCAACGACAAGTAAAATATACTTTCTTTAAACCTCGAAAGTTGGCCATCTTTGATACTACGTGTAATGAATTTGGTACGTGCCAGGATCATATTTGCCCCAATTTCAGCGCAACACCACAAAAATGTGTCCAGCACGTGCTGCGGTTTCCGGAATTAATTTTTTCTTCCACCCGATTGGTTGAACTACTCTTGTGGTTAGATAAACCAAGACTAAACCCTACGACTTGGTTCGGGAAACGTCATCGGTAATTCTTTTGTTCTTTTTGATGTATCCATAGTGATTCCCCATGGGCAGTTTCACTGTGGGAGTAGAGGTTACACACAAAACACAGACTTCCCATGGGTAAAGTCTCACTTTCCCGTCGGCAAAAGGTCCAGTGGAACCGCAACTAATGTAATGTAATTTTTAATAATTTTCAGGAAATTCGTGAGTCAGTTCTGAAAAAAAGGCTACTGTAGACGACTTACGTTTTGACCAATGAGACCTCTTCAGTCGTTTTCGATTGTTTAGTGGCTGACACGGCAGATAGCAGTTTGTCCGAACAATTAGTCTTTTCTACAAATTAATCTGATACTTTAGGAGGTTGCTTGGACAAGAGTAAAATTCTGGTACAACACGAATCGATCGTTGAAATGATCATCACCCAAACACGAGCTTCGCGGCCCTAACGTCTTTCTTTTTAACAAATTACAATCACTTTAAACATTGCAAAAATACTACGGGACAAAACCAAAGATAAAACCTGGTCATAACTAAACGCGTGTATCGTGACATTTCCTAGGCGGTCTACTAGATGAAAGAATGCTGGTTATGACTCGAAAAATGAAAGAAAGGGCTTTGAACGTCCACTAAAGTTAACGCCGAAAGCATTAGGTACTACATAAGGTTTCGTTAAGTTGCGTGTATGAAGGAATCGTCATTCTCGTAATATATATCGGGGCATTGTATACTTTTTGTCATATGGTTAACGTAATGGGGAAATATTTAAAACTTTGAAATGCCTCAAATACTCTTGCGCGGCAAGGTGGCTTGCAATTTTTGAGGTTCATCGAAAATGGCTAATTAAAGAGACGCTTGCAAGCAAACACAACTCACTTCAAATGAGCTTGTTCTGCAATTGCAAAATGGGGAGTTTTTGAGCATAAATCAATTCAAAATAGGCCAAAAACAGTTCGTTTTGCAAAATAGTAATTTTGGTCACATTACTATTTTGCGAAATGAGGCGTTTGCGAGCGTAAATCACCTCAAATAGGCCAAAACAGTTCGTTTCGCAAAATGCTAATTTTGGTCACATTACTTTTTGCGAAATGAAGCGTGTGTGAGCGCAAATCACCTCAAATAGGCCAAAAATAGTTCGTTTCGCAAAATAGTAATTTTGCCGCAGTGATGATCGATTGCGGCCATGGGACTCGGTGCAACGAAAAAGTGGGAATTTATGACAAATTAAGGCATATTGCGCATTTTCAATTTCATTTCGTTTCGTTTCGTTTCGTTTTTCGCAAATTAGTGTAAACCGGGGTTTTTGCAACCAGTTAGAGGTGACACGTGAATTATTACTGGGTCAATTGCCACTGGCAAATTAGGAAACTGAATTAAGCCCTCAAGTTTTTTAAATCAATAAAGCAAATTAATTTTAAAAGAGAAATTTTAACTTGTAACTTTTGTTACTTTTCGTTACTTTTGTAACTTTTGTAACTTTTGTTTTGCATTTGAAAGGAATCAAGGAACACTTCCTCAGATGAGAGGTGACTAATGATTGAATCAATTTTCTTATTTTGAAGGATCCATACCTGCGCTAAGATAAATTGTAAACAGTGACACTTGTTTTTAAGGGGCTAGTCTGGGAACATTTCAAGCTTAAAGCAGCTGCTTGGAATTCCAGTAACATATTATATATTGCAATAATGATAGCATCTTGTTATAAAAAGAAAATTAGTGTTTCGTGCGATACCTTAACATTGTCGTTGCATAAACAGCAAGTGTTGTACAGTCAATCCTTTGCATAACACTGATTTGAAATATTTTTGGTGTAGCTGGATTCAGCCACCTTGAGAAGACTGTTGGTAAAATCAGAGAAGAAAACACAAGTCTGGAGGTGGGGTTTAGGCGGCATCGTCTGTGCTTGGCCGTGCTCTTCTGTAAAAGTGTATAAAGGATATAGGCATTGAAGTTCTTTTTCATGTATTCTCTTGGAAACCTCCTCCACAAAAAAAAAATACAACCCTACGAGGTAATGGTTTTCAAGAATAGGTTAGCAATTCCTTCTCTTAAGTTGTAGTAATTTTGTTCTCCTAATTGTTCACGTTATCTTGAACAGGTGTCAGTTATTTTAACGCAGGTTGCCTATGTATGAAGTAAATGTACTGTAGTTAGGTCTTTAGCAGGCGGGAAGCACTAAAAAACCAAATCTTGTTCATTTAATTAGCCATTGCTCGGTAGTAAAACCAGTTGTTCCCCAGTTATTAAGAAACTGCCTTTTCCTGGGCCATTCTCGACATTCTAAACTCCCTTTTTAGTAGCATTTTTGTGCGCTGTAATCAATGTGTCATGTAATTTATTTTTTGCCGAATGTTAAGGTTAAGGAATAGCTCTGGCTCGAGGTTCATCCACCCAATGCAGCAGCGTTAACACCACAGTTAACTATGGCGTCAGGCTCATGGCAGCAATCTCAGGAACTTGACCCCAGCAAAGTTCAAGTCACCATTTTGGCTTCTGAGTGGGGATCCAGTAAAGGCGGACTTTCCACCATCAACAGAGAGTTGGCCATCCAGCTGGCCAAACTCCAAGAAGTCCAAATCACATACTTTTTACCTAAATGCTCTGAGAAGGATAGAAAAGTAGCTCTCAGCCATGGCATAAAGATCCTGGAGGCAACACCACGCCCTGGGTTTAACGAAATGGACTGGCTTAACTTTCCCCCAGTAGATTTGCAGATTGATATAATTGTTGGTCATGGTGTGATACTCGGTCGCCAAGCACAAGTTATTCGTGACCATCACAAATGCGTGTGGCTTCAAGTAGTACACACTGACCCAGAGGAGCTAGGCATGTTCAAATGTTACGAGAATCCAATCTCAAAGGGCGAGGAAAAGCACAATGTTGAAGTAGAGCTGTGCAAGATGGCTAATTTCGTTGTAGGAGTCGGGCCCAAGCTAGCAGAGGCCTTTCGCAAATATCTCCGCAGTTGTCAAAAAGATCAAAATGTTTTCGACTTCACTCCCGGTATAATTAATGAATTTGTCAGTGTTCAACAAGTTCCTGAAGAAAGAAAAGAACACAGTGCCCTGGTGTTTGGTCGTGGAGATGCTGAAGATTTTGAGTTAAAAGGATTTGACATTGCAGCAAGATCTATCGCGGCATTGCCTGACACTTATCTTGTTTTTGTCGGAGCGGCCGATGGAAAACACGAGGAGATCGCAAATCGATTGCTTGAATACGGTATTCCTAAAAATCGCCTTAGGGTGAGAGGCTATATCAAAAGCCGAGAAAGTTTGAAGGAATTATTCTGTGAGGTGGATCTTGTACTGATGCCTTCTAGAACAGAAGGGTTTGGTCTGACAGGTCTAGAGGCTCTGTCAGCTGGGCTACCTGTGATCGTCAGCAAGAACTCGGGATTTGGAGAAGCCTTGGGCAATGTACCGTCTGGTTCTTCATTTGTCATTGGCTCAGAGGATCCCAATGCATGGAAAGAAGCTATCGAGGAAATCTGGAACAAAAACAGGCAGGCAAGGCTTGATGAGGCTAAGATTTTGCGTGACTCCTATGGAACGAAATATAGCTGGTCTGAGCAGTGCAAAGATCTTCTTAAAAAGATGATCAACTTAGTTAACGGTATGAATTAACAGTCTGTTCTATCCCTTTACATAAAAATAGTTTCAAATCGAAATCTAGATACCTGGTTAGCCGCCCTTCTATCACTACGAATTGCAAAGGAAGCTAAAACTTAAATCACTGAGACTGAACCTTTACAAGGCTGAATAGAAAACTAAATACACTCGAAGTCAGTATCATATCTTGATAGTCAGCTCGAATTGAAAGTGTAATGTTACTTTTTTCACTTAGCTGTGAGCGATTCACGTATTGTTCGCCCTTGTGTATTTCAACAGGTGCTTCCTGCGAGCCTCAGATGTCATCAGAAGCACAAGGCAAATTAAAGAGGAAATCCCGTGAGGACCAAAAAGGTAAAATCGTTGGAGCTCTTACAAGTGTAAATCGGCTCTTGGAAGGACAATTCTCGTAAAAGTGCCTGTTTAGACCTGTTTACTTGCGTGATAAGGTGCCGTGGTTTCTTTAACTGAACAAAAGATGCTACTTTGTGTTTGCGTCAAAAAGAATAGTTCAGTTCCCGGGGGATTAGTTTCTAGACATCGAAGTGACAGCGCTTTCTTTGTTTGGTCTGTGTGACGTCATATGCCTACGCGCTGTGTACACTTGAAGACACTTATAACCACTGATGGATATGGGGGCCACCATCAGCATTCCCTGAATTAAATTGTGATAACCTTTCCAAATATCAACAAGATAATATTTCAAAAAAGGAGATAGTTTTCCGGAATGGTAAGGTCAGGAGAAAAGATAAAGTACTGTAATGTGGGTCACTCGGTCTGTCATATTTATTTTGCTTCGTCTATTGAAACTCTCGAGAAATAAAGATAGAAATGTGGACGCAAACTCTCTGAACGACGAGAAGCCTGTCAAGGAATATCAGCTATTAGTATATACTAAAACAGTGGATAGCGTTGAATTCGCGCGCTGATTGGCTCGTCAAACTCCGGATATCCTGTGCTATTTTATACCTCCGAGCAACTCAGGAAAAAATGGCGTGCCGATTTGCATCCGTGACATGTGAAGAAAACACCCAAATTAATTTTTTGTGCTGTATATTATCTCACTGTTTTAGTATATACTAAAACAACTATTCACCTCAGTGTCGGTTGCTAGCGGTGAATATTTACCTCGCCACCTCCACTTCGGTGAATAGTTGTTAATTATAACCCACTCATTAATTTTCGGGCGATTTTAATTAGCTAATTTACGTCACGTGGCGCAACCTCACAGGACAGTTATCACACAATAACCTCCGTTTGCGTGGATATTTGCCTTGCGAATGCTGTAGCGATCATTTCCATTGAAAAGAAACAAAGTCGGCGGAAAAAAGGTAGCAGAAGAGTTTTCATTTTACCTGAAAGAAAAACAAACTTGTTTTCTGGAGTCTAGTGATAGTGCAAAACATGCTGTCAACGTCTTTGAAGGTGAAGAAAGTTATGAACGCACTTTAGAGATTTAATCCTACGCGAACTTAAACAGAGTCGTTTTGTAGAATAGAGATTGAATATTTCCCCTGCGAGATCTTCCTTCCTAGACCTCAGTCAACTCGCTCAGCCGTTTCACATTTTCTCACATGGTAACACCCAGGATTTCTCAAAAGACCTTTCTACCGATACGGCGGCCATTTTTATTCCGTTGTTTCGAAAGACATTATGGGATGCTCAGGAGGCAAAATGAAATAGAATTCAAAATGGCCTCCGTCTCGGTAAAAGGTCTTTTGAGAACATGGGCATTAGTTGTGAGAAATGGTCGCCTGAGTTGTCTAAACAAGGGTCTCGACAGCGATATTCATTACCACTAACCAGTAGGCTATCCGGGCGTTATTCGCTAGCGTAACAGTGGCAGGTCTAGTGGTAATGAGTATCGCTTCAGCCCCGAGCGACCCGCAGTCGACACCAGCATCCAGATTTTTTTTCCGACAAGACACATCTTCATGTGAAACGGGTGAATCGCTCCGGCCGCCGTTTTTTTTTTTTTTTCGCTTTATACCCCACCACAAAAGCAGGTAATGTAGGTGGTTAAAATCGCATTGCATACTCCACAGTAGCTCACATGATATGTACTTATTGACTGAGTGGGAGGGCCGGACGGGAAAATATTTGGCCCGAGATCATGACGTACGGACCAGCGCATGCCCGAGGGCCAACTATTTTCCTGTCCGGCCCGACCTAAACTCAGTCAATAAGCATTTTATGATATGGGCTCTTTACACTATTTAAGAGCACTCAGAAGATGAAGTTAGGACAAAAGAAAAAAGAAAAATCTGCACAGAAAAATTATCTAATATGTTGTTTGCATTTGCTTTTCTGGCTGTAAATTACTTGGATGTTTAAAATTGCATCGCACGGAGCAGTACGTGTTCCTAGTAGGGCCGTACGGCTTTTTCCGGCCCTCGCGCTAATGCGTACGGCCCTCATACGGGCATTTTCCCAATAGTTTTGCATTGAAAGCGCGCGCGGGGCCGTACCGGCCATATGATAAAAAACGTTTCGCGACAGCTTGTGTTTCGAATGGTTTATTTTGGATCTGCAGCATCAAAGAAGTCGAGATAGCTTACAAAATATTGATGGTCCTTGATTATATTGTACAGAAAGTACGTGAGATTATTTTAAGCTGCAAAATTTGGGCTTGACTTTTCATTCAGTTTCATATGATAACAAAACGTTTATGGATGTATTATTACACTGATTATACACCATTCAAGTGCCACTGAATTAAATTTGTTTGAACAACAATGCTTTGCTTCTTCCAGGACATCTAACAAGAAAGAGCAGGAGGAGGCTCAGAGGCTCAGAGGTGGTGATGAGTTAACTGACACTAAAATACACTTGACTAGAGTTGAATATAATTTTTTTTGCATTGATTTTATTTTGAAAAAAACTTTCATTGAGTCAGTCCATTTCGCTCTGTTTTACAGGAGCTAATCGCATTTGAAGAAGCTACTAGGAATGGCCGCATTGCTTGTGAGTCAGAAGATGGTGTGAATGAAATGAACCAGAAATATGAAAAACTTAAAGCATTGCAAGTTGATCTTGGAGACCTGATGCTCAGGAGGTGGAATATCACGAAACTCTTAGTAGCAAGCAACAACAGTTTTGTAACAAAGTGTAACGTCGAATACCAAGACAATCTCACAGGACTTGTTGCGAGTGGTTTGTCATTGGCGGGTATTATTACCTGCTATTTTACGCTTGGATTGGGGTTGTTCCTAACCGGTGCTGGAGCTGGAGCAGAATGGGTCAAACTCCTGGGTAAATGTTCATCAAAGAAAAGAGAACCCGAATTGCCACAATTAGCGAACAAGCTACTGCAGACAGATGGTCAGTTAAAAGAGGTGTTTCACATTGAAGACGAAAAGAGGCACTCTTTCAACCAGTGCCTAGATGACATTGTCGAGTTTTGTCACGAGCATCCAGATAAGTTGGTAGTGTTGAGAGAATGTGGACACGTCTCTACACAAGACATTTTGAGGGACATTGATACATTCAGGTCAAGATTAGCTGACTTTTGCAGCAGCATCATTAATTCAAAAGAAATTAACAAGGAGCGGAATCTTGGTGAAGAAGAAGAAGCAATTGTTGCTAACAAAGAACCTGGTGTCATAGAAGATGACAGCTATGCTGTCATTGAGGAGAAAATGATAATGAAGCTGATAAGATTGAACACAGCACCAGTTATTGTGACAACTGGGAAAATGAAACAGTGAAGCAAGTAATATCCTAGTACATAAAAGATAACACTGAGGTGGAAAAACCAAATGAGCTAAAGACTTTTAAAATTTACTCGATAATTAACCACGAACATGTGTTAAATTCACAGCAGTTGAATTGGTGAGTACATAGAAAAACTAATTTGACTCTCAGTACCGTAAAATCTCGACAATAAGGCCCCCCTTCCAAATAACCTCCAAATCTCAGACAGAAGAATCTTTCCGAGCCTTCCCTCCTCCCCCCCCCCTTTCCTTCTCCCCGGATGTAGGCCCATGAACTTATATTTAGATTTAGACAATCTAAATGTAACTTCTGATTGCAACCCTCCCATTGAAGAGCTTGCTTTGTATATCTATGTCATAAGAGTATCCTCAGTGGCGTTCATTTAATGACTGTAGGTGTTTCATATCAAGAAGTTTAGAGAGTTTTATCCGGTGTTCTTGTGCACACCACAAACTGTCAAAAATTCCTAACAATGATACCCCATTTCCCCTCCCCTCCCCTTCCCCTAAAAGAAAATAAAAAATAGACGCTTTTGCAGGTACGGTGGCCATATTAATTTGCCCACTGAGAATCACATAATGCCTTTCAAAACAATAGAAATCAACATGGCCGCCGTATCTGCAGAAAGGTCTATTAATAATAATTCCTCTATAATAGCCTTTTGAACAAATGTAAAGATGGGGATTATTGCCGGATTTTTTCTGCATTTTTCTCAACCTTGTGGGAGGTGACCCACTGTGAAAATATCGTGGCAATCTTTATTATTCCACTTTGGTCTGTGTTTTGTTTTTTCCCTAGATTGGCAGAATTAGCAGTCATTAATTAGTATCATGTCTGCACAGGCACAAAAGTGTACTCGTCTTTTGATTTGTGTCGGATTAGGGATCATCGTTCACACCGCCAAACAGACGGAGCTATGTGACTCTTGAAGTCCCGTTTTAGCGTTAGAAAATTGCAGAGGCCCACATGTTAAGGACGGTGCCTACTAATTCAAAGGTATTTTTGCGCGGTTTACTGAATATGCAGGAAAAGCAGATTCTACAAGTGTTATTAAAATCCAAAAAGAAAATTGGGGGTAACCACGCATTTTTCAAAGATAGCTAATCAACAATATTAGCAAAAAGCTTTAATATACAAAGCAATGTATGGCGTTCCTTTACAAATTGAAGCTTCATTATCTCTGAAAAATGCATGGCTACCCCCACTTTTCGTTTTGGATACCAAGACCACTTGCTAAGTTCTGCTTTCTCCGCATTAATTTAAACAGCGCAAAAAATACCCCTGCATTAGTATGCACTACCGATA
>NC_090871.1:57433634-57481134 GCF_036669935.1 Montipora foliosa
GTACGAAGGGGGAACCCAAAGCTGTAAACTTTGATGTAAGAAACCAAAAATACAGATGGATGAATGCACGAGCAACGAGAATGCGGTAGATGACAGAGAAATCTTGCTTTTCTTTTCATTTCATGTTATTTTAAACCAATGCAATTTTATAGACGGCTATTATTTCTCGAGGCTGTGATTTTTAAACAGTTTGGAAACAGCCATTGCATACAGTTTCACCCGTAGCATCACAGACATTTGATTACCTTAAAATCCAGTGAGCTAAGGTTTAATGAAAGCCCTGGTTCTAGCTATTTAGTCACGGAGGTGTGTTCGCTGTCTTCCGTAATGTATAGTTCATATTGCATGTTTATTTTCAGTCAATTAAACTCTGACAACGACTTTCCCCAGTATACATTGACCCAAAGCTATTTTCCTAAAGGGAAGTATTATTATACCACATATATATCTGTGGTACTTCACCTTCACAGTGAAACCATGAAATTGTTGTATTGTGGTTTTATCTCTCATCTCATCGATTGACTGCAAGTATCGTCATGTCAGTGTAAAATCAGTATTTTAATAATTATTGTCTTCTGATTGCCAACAGGGAACCACAGCATGTTTAGTGCCCACATTCTGATTCTTACAACTTGTTACAATTTGTAAATACATTTTGTGGTAAAGTTGACATAATCAAGCCAATGTATATTGTTGAACATGCTATTCCATAGGATTAGCAATCTGCTTCTTGCACTTTTCAAGCTATGAAAATAACTTTTCCACGTCTTGTCCTACCAGTGAAGACAATGTGATGTCTTGGAATGCTGCTCATGAAATCTGTTGAGTCTAATTAAAAAAGGGCACAATTTGTGCAAGTCCTAAACATAAGCATCTCATCGTCTTTAGCAGTTCTTGTCAAATGAGCCCAGGGTTAGGGGTGGATCTTTGCTGTTTTATCAAACTGGCTTTTAATCTGCTGTTTTGGAGGCAGTGACAATGGCACGGTTTGTTTTATTTGCCTCCATTCCTTAAACTACATTTTTGTTTCGTTTAATTTACTCAGAAACGAATTGTATCTATTTAGACTTCAGGGTGAACTATTTATACAATGAAGTAGAGTGATCATTCAAAACAGAGTTTGTAATTGAACATCTGAACATCTATGAGACGTAAAAACAAACTTGTGAACATGTGAACCTGAAGTATAGCAAATCATAATGCCGACAAGCATGAAAGTGAACGAAATGGGTCATAAATATGAAGTTTTCACTATCTGAATGATTTTCGGTTATATTAAAGGGATATATTGTTGAAAAATCCAAAGCTATCTCTCTTCATGGTAATAAGTAATGTAAACAATCTTCCCACTGGTGAGTTGTAGTAGTAAATTGGGTTTTCCAGGAACCAGTTATTTTAAAGCTAGTACTGGTAACTTCCTAGGTTCACATGTACCACAAGTAATGGAAGATTCACAGAAAATGGAATTTGAAATTTTATGCTGTGGCATTCGAAGGAAAATTAGTTATTTGTAGACAAGTATCATTATGTTCTTCTCTTTAATGGTTAATATTCCTTGACAGGCTTCTAACGTTCCGATAGTTTGCGTCCACATTTTTGTCCTTCTTTGTTGAGACAAAGCGAAATATATATGACCGACCAAATGACCCACACTACAGTATTTTATCTTTTCTCCTGCCCTTACCATTCCAGAAACAAAATGCTATTTCTTCTTGTGAAATAGTTTCTTGTTGCTGGTGAAGTTGCAAATTTCCTGTGCTTTGTCACCTTCAATTTTATTTCCCAATCCCCCTGTCCAGTCCGCAATCTCCCCCAAATCACTCGATGTATCACATCTTCAGACAGTAATTAAACTGCCACAACTTGAGCAATGCTAGAGAATATTTTCAAAGCATGTTTTGAAAACGAATAATTCAACTTAAATTATTGGAGTACAAGAAAACTCACAGGAGTGTGATGCTAAAAAAGTAATGTGTACAAAATTAAAGAATACTGTTTAATATACATATTTATATTTTTAAATCAGAAGAAGCAAAAATTGAAGTCGTTAGCAAATTGACAGGTCAATAAGATTATAATGATAAGCCTTACAATTATTTTCAAGAATAATAAGTATTGTTAAGACTTCACAGTCTTAAATAACTCTCTTGGAAAATTACAAGATGACATGCACTTTGTTTGGGGTGAGGAGATTAATATTTTTTATTAATGAAAGTAAAAGGCAATGATGAAAACCGACCGAGCTAGATCTCTCTGTGCACCACTAGCTGAAGAGTGTGGAAAATTACAAGATGACATGCACTTTGTTTGGGGTGAGGAGATTAATATTTTTTATTAATGAAAGTAAAACGCAATGATGAAAACCGACCGAGCTAGATCTCTCTGTGCACCACTAGCTGAAGAGTGTGGAAGGGATGGGAAAGAATATGCATTACTGCAGCTGCAGGTCTATTGAAATAAAACACAGGTCACATTCCACAGGTGAGTGTACATGTCACCGTGCTGCAGACAAATAAACAACACCAAAAGTGTCTGCTAGCGCTAATCACTCAACAAAAATGTTGTTTCAGGTCTCGGGGAAACTTTTGGCTTAGTTGTTGATTATTGGAGCAGCGACCTCTAGTCTTGACCTGTATTTAACTGACCCGCCTTCGTTGCAGCTGTCACACGAGTCAACAGAACCACATACAACAGCTAAATCAACCACATCAATAATCTATGAACCCTGTTGCACAATTTTATAATTTGTAACACAATCTGACATGGTGCAAACACTGATTAATAATAACAATACTCGCGTCAAGGAATTACAATTGTGAGACGCCAAAATGAACCAAAACGTAAAGGTACGTACGAAATAAAATCACTTAATTACCGTTGCGTCTTTCAAACACCATTATATCCTTCTATATTATAGAACGATCGCTATGCCAGAGGTCGTGAAAAACCAACGTAGTTTTAATTGGAATCGAGTCCTGATGTAGATCATCGTACAACGTGAAAAAACGGTGAATTATTTTTGACTGTTATGCTTGTTAATTTGCAGCTGCTTCTTACGGAACAGCTACAATTTTGAAAATGATTTAAACACGAATTCTGTTCTTCTGGCTCTCCTCACTAGCCGCCATCTTTCTTTCGACTTTAAACCAATCAGAGTTCATGTGAGAAAAGCACCAATCGGCGATCTTTTTAATTGACTGTGTGCCAGGGTCTTCTCAAGACCCGCCGCCATATTGAAAGCCGAGAAAACCCTGGGAACGAGGTTGTTCTTTTCGTTTTCTCGACTATCTGAGAGCCTGGAACAGGCTATCGCGAACATCGAACATCGGGTGTTGGCGGACGTGTTGTTGAAGAATTTCGTAGCTGCTGCTGTTTTCTCGGTAAGTTATTTCTCAATGTTGTTGAAGAATTTCGTAGCTGCTTATCAAAGCTTGAGGGAAGCGTGTGCCATTTCTGGACCTTGTACGTCAACCAGGACGTGTTTCACTCACTGTCCAGAGTTCGTCATTAGGGAGCTTAAGATCTACGACGACGACGTCGTCGAAAACGCCAGAAAACAATGATATCATTGGTCAAAAGAGCATAAATAATCGTGCTGCACGTGCGGCACGGATTTTAAGTCACATCTTTGCGGTTCTCTGCCTGACGACGACGTGAAATCACTGAATTTTAGGTTTTGACGACAACGTTAGCATGCAACAGAGAATCTTTCATTGTCTATTTTCAGTCGGAAACCGCTCGTACCAATTTATTTTTAGGATACTTCGCCCACATTGTACGACGTGAACGAGATGGAATAATCGCGAAAGACTTTTACCAGAGCAAAGTTCTAATTGAGGTGACGTTTTCGTCGACGTCGCCATCGTAGATCTTATTAAAGCTCCCTATTGGGTCCAATTGGACGCAGGAAAAAAATCGAATGTTTATGCAAATTACGAACGCCAGGAAAAACATGCAAACGGCGTATTTCACAAGGAAATTGAACATTCCCATTTCTCACAACGGAGAAATGATTGAGTTCCTTAAATTCCAAGGTAAGCTGCTATTTTCGGATTTTTGTAGTCAAATAATTTCATTTTGTGATATCTGGCTTCAGAAGTTGAGTTTTGAATTCGCACGTGTTGCGTGACATGATCAGAGCTGTTTTTTAGGTGAGACAATCGGCGACACTTTTGATCTGTCGCCAGTGATAAAACATTTCAGTCAAAGTTCAGTTTGTTGCATGCTTTCCAAGTGAATTTCAAGCAATATTTCGCTTATCGTGAGCAAAATAACAGAGAATCCAAAGGCAAAGTATGTTAAATTTTTGTTTTGTGCGACTCTGTTGATATTAATATTCCGGGCAAGCATTTGTCATCTTCTCGGTTCTTGTTTTGCACGTGACTTGTCTGTTTTGCAAATTATGCAACTTTTCTTCGGAGTTAGTGTTATAATTAACGTGTTGAACATGAAACTTGAATGTATTTAATCGCTTGGTTATTAACATTGGCCATGGCGAAGTCAAAGCCGCACGAGCCGACGATGAATTGCGTATCGATCACTTACATTTGTTTACTCTTTTGTTCCTAAATTACACCTCACGCGTAGTTAAAATAAATGAATCTCTTTTGCGGAAAATTTAGATTCAGTTCTGTTTTTTTTTGCTGTGGAGATCTAGATCATTTCAACTGGAGCCAACAGTTCCTACAGCATACGGATTCCTCGAAACGTTTTCAAGGTGATCGATGGAGCTTTGACAGCCCATACATTTTGATCGAGGAATCAACAGGCACAACAGTTTCAAACAAATTGATCATTTTAATTACATATTCGTTGGGAGGGATAAGACTTTATTTTTGTGCAATTAGAAATCTGAAAGGGTACTGCAGCAGCAATTAAGAGGCAATAGATCGCATATTAATTCTTGAATATTAATTAGCTGGACCCCCAAAATTTTCAAAAAGGGGTCCAGAGGACCCCCAAATTTGAAAACCTGGATACATCTCTGTGTTTGTATGATTTTAGCTAAATTCATTGAACTTCGAACGCACTTATTAATCTTTGATTACTCCTAGTAATAATAATAATAATAATAATAATAATAATAATAATATTATTATTATTATTGGTCTGTGTGCTTTGTCCTAATCTCTTGCATGACAGCTCTGACGACACAATCACGGCACAGCTCACGAAGGTCACAAAGCGTTCGACTGGTTCGATGGTCGTTTGAGGGCTTCGAGGAAAATCCAACCAGTGTATACTTATATAAAGGGGGATACCTTTCTTTGTTTGTTTTGCAGGTATGTTCAGAAAGTGAATTAAGGAAACTTGTTTGCGTAAAAATATGGAATGGAATGAATCTTACTAGTATGCAAATTTTTAGGTCAGTTATTTTAATTACCGAATATGTCACTCTTGAACCAAAACAGTTAAATTTTCAAATGACACGTTCCATTTTACCTACAGTAGTTCCAGTAAACCTAAAGACTCGAATTGTTCAGTGAATAAATCGAGACTAGCCTGTGTGATTTCAATATACCTCGCCTCTGCTTTGGTGGTCAAAGGTCGACTTTTGTTGACAAACAGCATGTTGAAATTGGCCTGAAAAATCCTCCGTTTCATTTACCCAAAAATTTTATTGAATTTAATTGCAGCAGAAACATTGCTTATTCCGATGAATATCGTCCCGTTTGAGAAACCCATGTACCAGGATGCTTTTTTGACAGTCGAATTTCGTACAAATTTGGCACTCTGTAATCAATGTAAAAAAGGTTGTTTTAAAATTTGGTCAAAAATTCCAGTTTTGGTATATTGTACCGTTAACAGCGCTAAAGGGTGAAGGACTTACTCTAGTTGTGCCATGTTGTTTTGAATTTCAAGTTACTCAGTCGTTATTTCAAAAATAGCAATTCAAACGAGCAACATTTTGGAGTCGTTTTCACTCGCTTACAAGGCCCCATACCGAAAAAGTCCCCATCCAGGTAAAATAATTGTCGAAACAAACTAAAACATATTTTTCTAAAAATGGTTTTGGTAGTACGTTATTGTGACAAAGTTTGGCAATTTTCGATTTTTTTATCTTGCACAGTCTTAGGTGAAAATTGCTGAGAGGCGTTCTTAAGAAAAGCGTTATTGGAAATGTTATGCAGTGGTACTTGAAGGTGAAAAAATGTCTTTTTTTTAACTCTTTCCGACAATTAAGGATGGCGCACGACACGACTAAGTGTTTTTCATCTATTCGGACTACTGTCATATACCCTTGAGCAATCACCATTTCGGAAAGGAAACGGTACTTCTTTTGGAAGAAGATTCTTAATATATTAATTTGAAATACAAATGTTGTACTGGAAATCGTGTGACATGGCTGGTGCATTTCGTGGTTTATGGTCTCTTGTGATGTTTTGAAAGTTCTCAAATCGTACCCGCCAATGGCTTGTGAAATTTTGAGAACTTTCAAAACATCACTCTTACCCATTATCACGAAAAGCACTCGCGTTCATACGATTTTTGGAGCCGCTAAGAGTGAGCCTGAAACAAAGGAACGAAGCTGCTCTCTTATCGGGAGAAGGACACATTTTTCTTGGAAATGCAAGGAATTGTGGTTATGCTCGGTCTGATCATTCTGCTTCTGTTAGAAGCTTGCAGCCACGTTCCCTTAACCTGTAAAAGCGCATGCTCTGTTTTCGCTTCTTGGACGCTTTTCTTTCAGTATCCGTTTCACAGCTTGGTGAAATACAAATATGAAAAGCTGACAAGCTGAACTAAAGTTATGAATGGCCAGGATTCCGTTAAATGTGAGTACTGGTTCCGATTGGAAAAAAGGCATTACGATGCATATGGCATCTATGAAAGCACTCCAGGTCACTTGTCGTATATCTCGATTGTCTTCCATCCAGATACCAACCCCGCCTGACAGGTATTAACTTCAGTGAACTTTTATCGTGGTCGAGCAAAATTTGGTGATTCACAAGTCTTTCTCGTGTATATTATTGTACTCCAGTCATACGGAAATTTAAAAAGTAGATCTAATAACCAAAGCACTTCGCTCTTTAAAGCCTGGTTTTCACTAGCGATGCAAGGCAAGCGCGTACATAAGAGCGCTTAGTTCACCGTGAAAACGGAGTTGACGTAGGCATAAGCACAAGCGAAAGAATCAAAATTTTTCCTTTTCCTTGTGCTTGCGTTTATGCTTGCGTTCGCTTGCGTCGTGTGAAAACGAAACGCAGCATAAGTACAAGGATTGCTACGTCTGGCCAATTAAAGCACTCGTTCCAGATTCCCCGCGTCTGACCATTTGATCAAAATGGCGGATGCTGTGGTTGATTTTGATGCTTTAGTTTTCCCTATCTCGAAGCTGCTTATGCTTGTGCTTGTGCTTGCGCGTGTACTTACGTCTCTAGTGAAAACCAGGCTTAACATGCTGTAAAAAAGAAGTTGAAGTGAACTTGAAAATGATCAATATGTTCGATGCCAATGTTACTCGATCTCCTTTTATTTTCTTCAATCTTTCTGGGTTTCGTATTTTACTAGTAACCACATGTCCTCTCAGGGGGATATTTACGTTGTACCGTTTCCCCAGAATCGATGCGTACTTATTTTGACTACAACTTACCTTTTTAAATCAAACAGATCGCACGTACTTATGATACAGAGTCTACTCAGGGGCAAAGTATATACTTTCAATCAATCACATGAATCATAGTACTCGGCGCTTATTAAAACCATCTCAAGAAGTATATGCTCGTATCCTCTATCTATTGTTCTATTGTTTGGGGTCCACGTTTTCATCCGTCCCTGCTCAATTCCACGCACAACCGTCGTTAAATTATCGCAAGCATGCTTGAACATCTAAGCTTCCCGTCGGCAGCATTTGTACCATTTATGTAAACTAGTTTTTGTTTATGTACTCTACAAATTACTCTATCGCTGTGTTTCCATAGCAACATCCTTATTGCATTCGATAACCATTGCACTCCGCTTGTAACGTAATTGACCAATAAAAAACGCGATATCTTGTTGAGTATGTAACAAATGTGCGCAATAGAACGAATAGTTGAAGATTACAACTGGTAAATAAAAATAAAGCAATTCGAGGCGAATGTTGATTCATTTCGTAACTTGTGGATATCTTCCTTTTGCTTGTCCAAAGACGAATTATGCAAAGCACATTTGAATTGAACATTAACAAAATGGCGTTCTTGGTTCAGGAAAAGAATATTTTAAGTCCTTGAAAAAATGTGTCAGGTTAAAACAGTGAAAATGTAGGACAAATGTATTAAAGGCAGTTAAACAATCATTTCATAGGTAATGTTAGTTAGGTAAGAGATGACTATTACTCAAAGCGAGGCTTCTCCATAGAACGATGCATTCTTGTCGCTGCGCAGTGCATTCTGGTCGAAAGCACAATGTATTATGGTAAAACGTCAGCAAAGCCAAAATCACATACACATTTTGCATAGATTTGTCTTACTACTGATCGAGGACTACAGAAGACTGGACGCATGGTTCAATACCTCAAGAACAGACTATTTCTCTAGAACAGTAGTTATAGTTATCACTACTGCTGACCCGCGTGTAGAATGCAGGTAGCAGGAATTTGGTGTTAAAAGAAGATAACAGTGGAATATTATTTTGTTAAGATGAGAGTACTACAAAGCTATGAAGCCGGGCGTGCAAAAATCTTGGATGGTTTGGTCTTTATCACAGCTAGTGACATGTTATACTTTATAAACACATGCAGCAGTCAACAACTGCTGTCAGTCAACAAAACGTTTAATAAGAAGTTTATACCTGCAAAGTTAGATAATGGTCCAGCCTGTGAAGGCTGAAAAGATTACTGTTTTCTTGATTTCTGGCTGCGGATTGATCTGTGCAAAACCGTTTGTTTACCTGTCTGTCGATTTTGTACCTGAGTAATCAACTATCAGGTCGAATATTTCATGCCTTTGATTTAAATTTGTGTTTTAAAGCTTTGTGTTGGGTACTATGATCAAAAAATCATATCCTTTTTTTCTTCAGATTTTGAAAGCGTGTTCGCTTAACACCTAACTGGCAAAATTTTGAGCTTTGAGTTTTATCCGAAGGCTGTTTATTTTGAGTGTAAGGTTTGGATTTCACGGTCCGCCATTACTCACGTTCAAAACTGACCGATTGGGCATCAGAGGGTTGGATCTAGAGAAAATGACGTCATTTACTCACTAGCTTAAAATTTCTGCGTGTAAACGCAGTTTATTATATATGCAAAACACGGGTTTAAAAGTCTGAAAGCCCGAAACTCCCGTGCTGCATATTAATTCAGCCACGTACACACGCATTGCATTCTTAAACTAGTGAGTCTTTGACGTCATTTTCTCCTCGACCCAACTCTCTCAAGATTTTAGAGTTAGTAATGGCGGACCAATAAATAAGAAAATTGCAGTTAAAATAAACAGGTGTTTTCTTTTAAATCAGAACTTAAAAATTGGATCATTTAGTGTTTAGTTAACATATTTTTGAAATCCAAAGGAAAAAAAGAAATCTTTTTTTGGTCGTAGTACCACTTTAAACTCTGTTTTTGTTTAACTTTATAAATATTCAACAGAAGAAACACACCGCCCATTTCCTGACCTCTTGAAATTCTTCTTCGTCTCATGTCATGGTCGAAGTATCTTCCCCGGAATACCTTGCGCACCCCGAAAGTTTTACCCAAGACCACACTGCGCGCCTAGCTGTGATCAACTTATACGATTTTTATTTACGTAGGGACTCCTAGAATGTCTCGCAGTCAAAATTTGGTACAGATAGGCTAAAGTAACTGGGCTGGCTTTTGAGTCCGCTTCTTTAAACCCGTATTTGTTGATGCCCGACAAAACTAAACAAAACAAACCAGTCTCGTCTTGTACTGGCAAAAATACACATGCACCCGAAAAGTTATGTTATATATATATATATATATAATTAGAGCTTATATGCTAAGCAACATAAAACTTTGAGAAGAAATACTAGTTTCACGACCGGTCAATGCTTTCTAAGTCGGTAACTCTTCATTGTTTTAGTCACTGTAATCCTGAGCGCTAAAAAACTTGAGTTTTGGATAACAAGAGGCTCTAAATAGCCTACACTCATGCGCTGCCAGGTTATTTGTACTTCTGTTGACAGTTTAATAATAATAATAATAATAACTTTTATACACCACAAAAAAGGTATATAGGTGTTACAAGAATCTATTTGAGAGAAGTTGCTCTTTATCGTGTGAGTTCATTGACCTATACTTTTCATCTTTATTTGAAAGAGTCTGTTCATAGACCTGTACTTTTCAAAACAATTTGAAGGAAGTTCTTATTTTTTCTCTGGGTCCATTGGGCTGTAAATTTCTCTCCTCTTTCTTCCAGTTTGCTGCAATTTCTGAAGTAGATTTATGCTTTCTTATTATTTGTTTCCTTTCTATATTTGATAATTCACATAAACATCCAAGAAATGCAACCTCATAGTTTGTTTCAAAACAATTAAATTTACTTTGAATAATAGAACAAAGAGATCAAGAACAGAATCTACATTTGAAAATACTTTTGTTACCATACATGTTTTGGTTCACTGAACCATTGTATACAAAAACGTGGTAACTCATATGCATCTTTTGCTTTGCATACCACTGGGAAACACAACTAATGCAGTAGCTAGAAATTCACATCAAAAAGCCTGCTTTCCTTATGATCCAAAATGGCAGTTTTAAGTTGTTGTTTACTGGGAACCACATTACAAGATAAATTTCCCTGACATCTTGCTCTATGAATAACTTTTACATGGCAAGCGGCCTACGTCTAATTTCTTTAGAAAATCAGAAATAAAATCATATTTTGCTGGAGTAACATTTCTGATAAATTGCTCTTCCATTCTCAATGATACTATCAACTGTTTGAGAGGTGCAATAGTTACAAGACTTTTGAGGTGGAAAAACAAATAGAATAAAATGACACAGCCGAACATTCTTTGCGAGAACAACCCTTGCATCAGGAGCCAGGTTTGACCAGGGTTGACCGGGGTCAAAGTGTGGCCTAAAAGCCTCGGTTAGCCTGGCCACAGGCCAGGCTAGCCGAACGATAAAAATCCGGGGAAGCCGCGGCTAGCCTGGCGAATATAAAAACAGAGCAAATTGCCTGGCTGGACCAGGCTAGCCAGGAATGCTGCGGCCAGCCTGACTGATACCATTGAAAGTGAGATAAAAATTAATGGCCTGGCTCAAGCAGGCTGGCCGGGGAATGCCACGGCCAACCCGGCAGATACCAAAAGCTTGGTCATTAAATGCTAATGACGCAGATAATGGCTTGCACCTATATATTGATTTGGCAGTTTTACAGCTGCCCTAAGCAGTTAATATAAAGCAGACCAAACTTAAGCTGCCCAGCAATGATACTACTGACAGAACCTGCAAAAAGCAACCCCACATTGCAACAAAGTATTAAGCTCTGACACTATAATTTCATACTATCAACAATACGATGCATTTTATTTATAGTATTGCATGAGCAGTTTGACATTAAGAATGATCAATTTTCACCTTTGCATACAAGTTTACAATAAAGGAATGCGGTGGTAATTAACGTAACTTAAAATCTCTTGACTAATCTGATCAGATATAACATTTGCATAATAAGCAAAAGTAAATTTAAGACTGTAAAACAATTTCAATTTCTAACACTTTAATATTTCTTGAATGCTTAATCAAAGACTTTTCAACTGATTAAAAAAATACTTAAAATGTACAAGTTTTTATGTTGAACACTTATCAGTCTTTTCAGCTTTTTTGACCCTGTTCTTTTTGAGGAAATCACCCAGTTTGCTGCTAACTTGAGTTGGGCTGGTGTCATTGTACACTTTCGTCACAGTTGCTGTAGACAAAAAATGAAAGAAAAACACGAGGGTTGATTTGCCCTATTACATTTCTTAGTGTGTGGTTCCAGAAAATATCCATACCCCCACCACAGAAGACGTTTTGATTTGCACCCCCCTTCCCCCAGGATTTTCTGTTCCCAGGAGGAAGGGGGTCTTTGATGACTTCCTCTCCCATCAGGAATTTCCAGAATTTTTGTACTTACAAAAAAGAAAGTGAATACCAACTTAGTTACGTTAATACGTTAATATTTTAATTCAACAGTGTAAACATTAAATAAGGTTACCTTTGATAAAAATATAATGCTTTGTTAAGCTTATTATCCAGCTAAACTTTTAACTTCTTCACCATAAACTTTATAAGCTTAAACATTTGGGTTGCACGTTGACTGTTTCACGTTTTTGTGCATGCAAACTCCACTGAGAACGTTTCGCTCGCTAAATAAAACAGAAACTTACAAGATTCCTTTGTCTACACATTTTGTTAGTTTCTTCAGGTTCATTCTTATGTAAGGGCCGAAAACTTCACTAATACACTGATAATAATAATAATAATAATAATAATAATAATAATAATAATAATAATGCCAGGCCTTCTGAAGGTCGAACGAAAGTACTTCAACAGCCGTGAATAATAAACTTCCCGAGGCCGCGATCTGTTACTCAAAGAAGAGAAAATTTGACTTCCGGTTCCTGTCCATGGTCTAAATGCCATCCACAAAAAAAGAAAATGTTGTAGTACACAAGCGTTGAGATGTTGGGAACTTGCATCTCATCGCATTTTCTATGAGTTACTACCCCCAATAAAACATGAATGAGAATCCTATCAATAATGTGTTTACTGCATGTGAAGGTAGCGAAAAGCGAAACTCTACTGAACGGAAGTGTTGGTCGGATGTAAACAATACAAAACTGGAAGTCTGGGGACGAGACTCCAGTTGAGACCGCCATTTTAAATGTTTTGAATCCGTTCCAAAAAAAAGTGAAAAACACATCGTTCTTAGCTTCGGGAGATTGTACATTGAAGCTAATAATGTTAACTTTATCTCAATGGCCAGGGGGACTGACTTTTGTTTCAAAAGAACAAGCGTAAGTATGTTTTTGTGCTTCAGATCGATCGAATGTTGCTTTCATGTTTTGGACATGGTTCGTGACCCTTTGGAAAAGTAGTTTCCCGTGAAACCCCCCTACCTCTTGGAAATTGCTGCCTTTTAACCCCCCCTCCCCTTTGGAATTTCCAATGATCTTCTGTGGTGGGGGTATGGATATTTTCTGGAACTACATAGAATAGTATACAAGGCTGTGCTCTAGCAGCACCCGGGTGCCACAGGCGACTAACTTTTGGCCTTGGGCAACTGGAAAAACAGTTTTTTACTCATATAAGCTTAAGTACTGGGTGCCCAACATCAAACTTTGGGCTCCTTGTAATTTTCCTTAGAGCACAGCTTTGGTATACTAAGGTTGCACTTGCATGGCATGATATGCAAAAGAAGGAGTTACAATAAGTATTAATTTACTCCGATCACAGTACTAGTAAGATAATAATCCAAACATTTACAGTACTTCCAAGACACTTACATTCTAAAAACTTGAGCTTTGTGGCGTCTAAAGGCCTTCGTTGCAGAACTGTTTTGTTTGTGTGCCTGCCCCTTACAGAACATTCCAGTAACTCTTCCTCTGTAAAGAGCACTCTTGCCATATTTCGTATAGCATCTCCGGAGGAACTGGCATTCTTACATGCTTCTCTGGCCTGTTTCTGTAGGAAATATATGTAGCGATATCATTATGTATCTCTATGTACATGCGCTGTACATGTAAGTGGGCCACATTCTACAGAACTATATACCTGCTTAATTTGGTTACTCTTCACTGGAGTGTTACCTTGGAGATATAATTATACCTTACAAACCTTGTTTTCTTTCCTGTTAATTTATGGCTTATTAAGGCCCACCTTCAACCCACACGCATTGCATTGCATGCTGTTGAACAATTTTCATATATGAAAATCCCACCAAAGCTAAAATTTATCCAATCATATCACTACGATAAGCAATGCAAATTTCCAAAAATAACGAAAATAACTAAAACAAACGGTCAGAAAGCCTGTCGGTTGAAGGTCACCATGGGCCTTTAAGCTTGAAGAACACAGGGCATAATTTAAATCAATAAGAAAAACTTTGTCCATAAATTATTTTACGGAACTCAGACTTGGTTTAGTAAGATGTATTTATTTGCATAGTAAAGTTAAATATCCTACTAATTAACGTGATTAAGTTTATTTAGAGCTCTTGAAAATCGAGCCGAAAGATTTCGAGTGCAGTTCACGGTCTGCTGAATAACTCTGCCCCCTGTACTGAAAGTCAATTATGCTGACAATCTGCGTTCAGGCACGTTGTAATGTAGATATGATCGTGAGTGAAGGCTATCAGTTGACACCCTATCCTTTCACAAACATTTTTGGCACAAATTATGGGGGGAAACAAAGAAAAGTGATTTTTGCTGTTTTAAAATTAATTGTTCAGAATTTTTTTTTGGGAAAGTAATTACTTCACAGGCCACCGATTCAACAATTGCAAAAACAAGAAATTTGATCAAGATGCCCAAATTTTCTTTTACTGAGACCTTTAAATACCCTGGTGGTGTACACTTTGTATTAAGATTTTTGACAACTCACCTTTAAAGCTGGGTCCAGTTGTCCATTGTTTTCCTAACAATAAAATATTGTTCAAAGCGAGGTGAGCTGTGATTACTTGCAACTCATTTACCAAATTGAAAAAGTGACATGGACATACGTTTATGGCAAGAGACCTTAACTGTTGTTAGCCCTATTCTCTGATTATAAAAACTACATGGACAATTGTAGCACTCAGAAAATGAGCTTCCCAATATTATTTTTCCAGGGGAAGAAACAAACTTGCTACCAATACAGCACCACAGCTTAATTCTTTCCACCCAAGATCTTTAGGTCTACAATAAAAACCCACGTATAAGAAGCAAGATTTTTCCAACTTAGCCTAAATAGATTCATACAGAAATGGTCCTATATACATTGTAGGTTCGTACATTTTAATTTGATCGACAGGGACACTTAAGCAATCAGCACAGATAACTACATTTAATATCCAACCGTATTAGTTATTGTACAGAAAATGCACGAAACGAGTACAAATATTCCACGATATTGTACATATAGTTATTGTACACTTGGTTATTGTACAGTAGAAGACCGGTTTGACCAGTTTAAGTTGGTAACATTGTCCTGGACGCACAAATCTTTCACACGTTCTCGGTACGTTGTTTACAGTTCATTTGCTAAAAATTTAGAGTGAAAAAGTTGGATAATAAATAGCATATTAGATGTTTTGGTGAGAAGTATCACGGAGTACTTCTACTCATTGTTTGTATTTTGACTTGCAAAATACGAACATTACTCATAAAAATACTCAGCGATAAGACACACCAAAACATCTAATGAGATATATGTACTACAGGGCATATGTGATATGGAATAGGTATAGAGCTGTATTGAATAATTATCTAGAATGATAAAGACTAAATTTAGTTTTCTGTATTTTCATTTGTGCCTTCATTTTTGTACAAGAAGAACCTATTGAAATTTTTAGGCTAAATAGGTTCGTATGAAGGGGGGCGGGGGGTGGGGGAATAAAATGAAAATTTTAGCATAACAGGGGTAAATCTTAAATTTTAGGTGCTTATATTCAAAGTTTTACTTTCTCTCTTTAACCCCTATGAAACATGAGTCCCTGCATACATGTAACCTTGTTTTGACAAAAAATGTCATTTTATAAATCTTGAAATGCTTTCTTTGCATATCCCAATACAGATGAAACACCCTTTGAAGTGGGCAATCTAGGAAATTTAAGTGTTTGAAGTGAAACTGTAAGTAGGCAACAAACTTTGAACACTGGGTTTGTCAAGGTGGCCACAAGTAAAGCTGTTGACATACACTGTACATCTCCTAGAATGTCCAAAGTACTAAGAGAAACAAAACCAAGCTATTCTGGCAAATGACATTTGACATTTAAACAAGGAGGCTAAGAAATATTCAAATTCAACAGGAAATTAAAAAAAAATTAAAGGATCGAGAAATAATTAATGGTCACGGTGCTGACCTGTTCTCTCTTTTCTTCTAGGCTTGATTTAAGAGCTTCTACTTGAACTTTCAATACCAATCTTAGGACTTTCTCACAATTGTGAAGTCTCTCCTCGATACCCATGTTCAGGTAGACAACAGACTGCATAGCTGTTAGTGCTTCATGAAGAGCTGCTTCATTTTCATTTCCAGAAAGTCCTTCAAATTAAAATAAGTCACAAAAATAACTTTAGAGTTACTGCCACCATTGCCTACTTGCAATTGTCTTGGTTAGGCTCTCGTTTTAAAGTAAGTTCTATCAAAAGTCTATGGTAACAAAAGGTCAAATTTTGAGAAATAAAGTAATATTTACAGTGTGAACCCCATTTTTAGAGTCAAACAGGATAGGAGATAACTATTTTCAGTCATTAATGGTTAGTACATAGTTAATCTAGGGACTGGTTATGAAACCCTGGGAATTTCAAAAGCAGAAACAATACAGTCGCAATTAGATGTTGAACCAACCGTGACCCTGCACAATCTTTTGTTCTTGGTTCGCAAGTTAAATATGAATAAATTAGCCGAAGCTTTTAATTGGTTATCCTGCCAAAAAAAGTGTGTTTTTGTTGGGTTTTGTGCAGGGTCAAGGCCAAAAAAGCGAACAAAAACATGAAACAAAGAAACTTGTCGAGTTTCATAACCAGCCTACATCTATTAACTATGGTTAGTATGAGCAATCCATGATGGGATCTTAAACAAAACAATGTGGGTGGTAACACTATACCTGAAGTAGAAGGCTCAGAAATTCCTCGCTCCTTCTCTTTACTCATAGCAACTGAGGGGGTGCTGTCCTGGCTTCTGCCATCATCTGCTTTGTCTGGCTGCCTTGGAGGAGGGACACATGGGCTTCTCCTTTTGTTCGTGGGACAGTCCAGCTGTCTTGGAGGAGGGGTACGGGTGCTTCTGCTTTTGTTAGGAGAACAGTCCAGCTGCTTTCGAGAGGGGTTCCGCGGGCTTCTCCTTTCGTTGGCTGAACAATCCAGCTGCCTTCGAGGGGGTGTACGGGGGCTTCTCCTTTCGTTGACTGAACAATCCGGCTGCCTTCGAGGGGGTGTACGGGGACTTCTCCTTTCGTTGACTGAACAATCCAGCTGCCTTCGAGTAGGTGTACGGGGGCTTCTCCTTTCGTTGGCTGAACAATCCAGCTGCCTTCGAGGGGGTGTACGGGGACTTCTCCTTTCATTGGCTGAACAATCCAGCTGCCTTTGAGGGGGGATACACAGGCTTCTCCTTTTGTTGGCTGAACAATTCAGCTGCCTTTGAGGGGGTGTATGGGGGCTTCTCCTTTCGTTGGCTAAACAATCCAGCTGCGTTTGAGGGGAGGTACAGGGGCTTCTCCTTTTGTTTGCTGCATAGCCCAGCTGTCTTCGAGGAGAGGTATGAGGGCTTCTCCTTTGGTGTTCAACTGCAAGGTGCCTTGGTGCTCCGGGAGCTGTAAGGTTGACAAATGCCCTTACAGCTTCATCTTGTGCTTTCCTTTTCAATAAGTCCTTTCCTTTTAAGATAAAACAATTGTTTTGCTGTCATTTTTGTGCCCACTAATTCACTGGTTTTAGTTTTTTTCCCTGTAAACAAAAAATACATCACTGTATTTTGGCTCAGATTTACTTATTTCTGGTACAATACCATAGTCTTTGAATCAAAGAGAAGGAAACAAGGATATGTTGTAAAGTATTAGTATTAAACAAACTAAAATTTGAACTATGAAATTTTCCATCTTGGGTGCTAATACCATTTGTTAGAAAATTCCAGTTGGCGCGACTGTTGTATAATGCTGAGCCATTTCCAAAAATACCAACCAACCGAAGGAAATAGCACTTACCATTAAAACTTCCATTTTCAAAGCCTGGTTGCCAGGCCTATAACCTTTGCTCGTCATTCGCTATTGAGCAAAATAGGGCCTGAAAACAAAGATTCGGTAAAATGGTGCAGCATTCCCCAAAATTCTGTTGTGATCAGGAAATCAGGAGGTAACCTCTGCTCAGGTACTCCATATTTTCCAAATGGATTTTCCGGAAAACGACTCTTCCTGAATTTTTGGCAAATTGGTAAGCACCCCTTAAATATTGTCGTATTGTGTGAATGGCCTGTTTACCATGATTATAACAATATAATATTCATAAATTACCATGGTCTCTGTTGTTTTTTCTGCTTTTCCCTCTTGGTTTCTTGTTCTTTTTCTTCAGCTTCTGAAGAAATTCTGAGGCAAGAAACTCGACCTCATGAATGCTCCCTAAAGACAAAAGTTATGTTGTTGTGCAAAATTAGCTTTGCATAATTGACAATGTGCCAGCTGAACCATTCCAGTAATGATCAGAAAGTACTGTTTCTGTTACACGTAGTAGTTACAAGAGAGGCGATTTCAACTTTGTATGATACAAAGAAAAAGTAAGTACTTATACATGCATGACTATAATGTAGAAAGATCCTAACTGACACCTAGTCTACTGCAGAGAACGTATTATTGTGAGTCTGGTTGCTACAATTTGTATTTAAATACATTATAGTTTCAAAAATGCAAAGTTATTTTTTCCGCCACATTTGCAAAATTCAATAAGGCAATGAGTGGGATTCAACTCTGTGACCTTTATGTCGACTTAAGTGATACCACCAAACTGACATTTAAATTAAAATCCGAAATAATCACATACCATCATCACTGTCTTCATCAGCAGAAGAGTGGTCATTACATGTATTTGGTGGCTCTGTAAAAAGGCACAGCTTTAATTTGTCTTTCAATATTGGTAACCTCAAGCTCTTTGAATTATTTACACACAAGGTGACTTGGGGAGATGTGAAAGCAGATGATCCCAATGTTACTAAATTGATGCAAATAAACTTAAAGCCGAATACCAAATACCCTCCTCTTGTGCTAAATCAAGAGATAAAAAACCTTAATTGATCTGTATGTCTTTGCAGGTACATGTTAATGCCTACTTAAAAAAAAACATGTATTACCCATGTTACCACAGTAAGGTTAGGTCAGGTTCTATTTTCAGCAGTATTGTTGTCATGCTAAAAAGTCGTATTACTATTAAATGTTGTATAAACAAGTATGTGAAAAATATACTCCCAACAAACTGTTTTCCATGTAAAAATATCAGACTGACCAGTTTTCACTGCTTCGCAACAACAGATAGATTAAGCGTCACATTTATAGTTATTATAATATCATTACTCGATCAACAAGACGACCTGGGAGCATGTTAATAGACCTTACCTCCAGTGATGTCAGTGCTGTCTGATCTGGATAGCTTTGTCTTTCTCCCCATCTGTCCATTAGATTTTCTTTTCCCTCTGCTTATTGTTGCTTTTTTCACACTCTAGGAAAAAAGCAGTGGGGTGTATAACGTACATGGGTGCAATGGCCAGCTTATTTACATATTTCTTAGATGGGTTTTTTCTAATTTTCTTAATTCAGTCTTATTATCAATGTTTTTCTGGAATCTGGAATTTAGTAAGGTACTTAACTTTGCTTCAATATTCTTAATTAAATAGTTACTTCCAGGTTTCTTTCAGGTTAAAGGCCAGTTCTCCTTGTCTTAATTTGGCCCAAATTTTGACACTGCTCCTTCAAGCAAAAACCCACGATAGAAGCTTAGATTTAGTTTTTCTTATTGTTGATGTTTTCCCTTAAATGTTAAATGACAACATATAAACTAAAAGCTTAGTAACAATTGCTTGCATGTAAACACTACTTACTACTTCCGGTGATTTGTCATTATCGCTGGAAGTATTTTGTGTTACTTTCTTCACAAAGTTCCTTCCAGCAACGGCAGCCTTTCTCCGAGTTGGCACCCCTGCACTTTCCTTTCCTTTGCTAGTAGCGGAAAAAAGTTTTTCTACATGGTCTTTGGCATCCTTGTAATTATCTGCAAAAGAATATTAGTTTAGCTGTAACAAATTGTTGCACATATTAAAAAATCATATAACCAACTGTCTGATTTCACTGTCCGATTACAACCCTACACAATACATATGTAATTAGTGAAAAATAAAGCAGTTAATGGACCAATCAAATAATAATATTGAATGGCAAACAGACATAATTGCAAGACAAGAAGTAATGTCAGACTTGAATAATTGAATGCGCATAGCGAATTTTTTTTTTTATATGAAAACTGCTTCATAAGCACTCGCCTCACACCAATTTTGCCCAGGTTCGAGTCCCAGACCCGGCATCATATGTGGTTTGAGTTTGTTGGTTCTCCACCCTGCCCCGAGAGGTTTTTCTCTGGGTACTCTGGTTTTCCGTCTGAGGCTCTCATCAAAAACCAAAATTTGATTTGATTTGCATTGATTTGTTAATTTCAATTTACAGTGTCCCCAATTAGTGCTCCAACGCTAGAAGATTAGTCACTTAAATGAACTTCCTTTCCTTTTTCCTTTTCCAAGTCACTAGAGAGCTTTAGATTCTAGGCCGAGAACGACTACGAGTATGAGATTTTCTCATAGAACAACAGTGAGCCCGCGCAAACCTGCGTCATTCTGGCGGGAAAAACGTGACGTCATTTTAGTGCGAGGCTTTGCAAAAATCTCATCTTGACAAAACAAGTCACCAACACGGTTTGTCATTTTTTGATCAGGAAAAGGCTCAGTTACCAGCGAAAAGAATAACCGAGCAACCTATGCTGCTAACAAAGAGCGAATAGCCACTTCCGACGTGACCATTGTCTTGCATAATTTTTCGGTCATTCAGTTACCTCGATGGCCTGATCGCGTCCTCTGCAGCTGGTGTGTTTGTGAAGAAAAAAAGAAAACGCTCGACTACCTGTTCATTTCATTTTAATCTGAGTTACCGACCATCCTCTTAAAAGCAAATAAAACTTAAACCACTATTTCTCCTTAATTAAACGTAAATGGAAAGAAATATTAGCAGGCAGCAATAACTTTCTTGACTAATGCAATGCTACTCAAGATCGACGATGTTGATTTCAAAGTACACGCACCGTTAATTTCCTTTGATGAGTTAAATGTCTCGCCATCTACTTTTAAGTTTGAGTTTAAGCGTTTTAAATAACTTTTCAATTGAAGTACCGTGGATTTCCGAGCTTGTATTAACTTACCCCATTTAGATTCTATCGTTCCACTCCACGTCGTCTTGTCCTGGAGAATGACCTTCATTCCTTCTTTTACCAATTTGAAGACTTCGTTTAAATCGTTATGCATGAGAGGCATCTCTCCGTTTAACACCGTAACCTTTTTTGAAAGTCGAATTGGACTGGTACATGTAGATGGAAATGACCAGTCAACAACGAAAGATGCCATGATTTCGCAAAAACCAAGAAAGGACCGAATGGTGGAAAAAGTCGCGCGTTTTTTGCATCGATACTGAGCAAGTGACCCATTTGACCTTTTAACCAATCCGAGCTTCTGGTGATATTTGACACATCCAATCAACTTCTGAAACGTAGCGACATGAAAACGCAGGTGATCGCGCGCCAAACCGAAAAGAAGCCCGACGGATAGGCAGTAAATAAGTATAAGCATGGCTACAAAGTATTCGGATTTCAGGAGTATTAATGGTTCATGGTTTTGTCCAGTTTGTTTTATTTCCTGTTCCACTAAGGGGAACCTAACGCGGCACATACGCCAAATACACAAGAACCACTCTCTTGGAGAAAACGTGGAGGGAAATAGTGAAAAGTTTATATTTTTGGGATGCGACGATTCTGACGAAGAGCAAGCTGAATTAAAAAACGACCAAGAAACTACTG
The DNA here is from genome assembly GCF_036669935.1 of Montipora foliosa. Classification (NCBI taxonomy): domain Eukaryota; kingdom Metazoa; phylum Cnidaria; class Anthozoa; order Scleractinia; family Acroporidae; genus Montipora; species Montipora foliosa. The sequence continues at coordinate 57,455,355 of NC_090871.1, forward strand.
TTGTTGATTGCCAATTTGCCGATGACGATTCTGTTAGTTTGGAAAATTTGCAAAAGATCAGTCTTATTCGAGAGAATTCTGCGGAACATTTTTCCCAAGAACAAGAGCAACGGACGCTTACCCAGGTCGTTTCGCAGTTGGGTTCATGCCTTGAAGACATCGAAACGCTTTACAGCGAATTAAGCAAAGACTTTCGTCATTCAAGGGACAGCTTTGATGAGCAGAATTCTCAGCAGGAAATCTCTGACTCAAGTTCTGAAACTGACTGCTTGAGCGATGAAACTAACTCTGATGATTCTATTGTTTGGTCGTCTGACAATGAAAACCCGGATACAGACCCTGATGATAACGAAAAAGAACATGGTCCAATTTTCGAAGGTGCTGATGTAACTTACCAAGACCATATCTTAGCGATTATGGCCTTTGCTGCAAGGCACAATCTGAACCAAGCACAGCTGTCAGACTTGATTGAAATAATTAAACTGCATTGTCCAAGTGATGGAACGTACGTCAGCTCTGGCAAATCACTACACAAGGAAGTTATAACTGGTGATATAAAGTTGAAGTATCACGATGTGTGCGAGGACTGCTTTGCCTTATTTCCTGAGGATTCCAGTTTGTATCGGTGTTTCACAACAGGCTGTTCAGGGTAAGTGGTGTGTTTGCTCAGTGACAGCTATTTGCTCCATATAATAATATATTTTCTCAAGTAAATTTTCCCTTTATGCGGTCACTACGTTCCATGGTCTGTCGCTCTCCTTTTGAGCTCTTTGAAGAAGAAAGAAAGCAATTACGAAGGATCCAACTGTTTGGTTCCGAAACCGGTCTTGCATTTTAACCTCATAAACTGTTCTCTCCATAACTGTACCATTGCACAAACAGAACCTGTTGAGTAGTCCAGGTCATTTCCCGGTTAGCAAGTTGTTCCGGCCATTAATTTTCTGCTAAAGACGATATGAATTTTATAAGATTTCTATTTCCCGCACTTTTTAGCACGCCTACAGTAACGTCATGGCTTATAATTATCTCCGGCAAATTCCCGACAATTGACCTGACCGCTATGGAACAATGAAAGCCGAATAAAGCAATTTTCAACATCCAATATGTTTGTGATACTATACCCGTTCACTTTGAAACTTCAGAATATGCTTATTTCGTACTTTCAGCTACAAATTTTAATTAAATTTGACTGAAAAAAAAGGTCGAAATTTTCGCTCATTTGACCTTTAAAACCCTGCAACTAGTAACAGGTACCTTTCAGCGCTCGCTGGCCATTTCGTGCCCTAGCTAATGATGAAAAAGGGGTTGTTGTATAAGATACAGTAATAGATTTGGAAATAAGCAATTCAGCAATGACAAATTCCCCAATCTTGGCCAAACCTTTGATGACAAATGCCCATCATGGAAACAAACAAGTTCACAAATTGACCAGGGGGTGTACTTAGCACTAGAGCAAAACAAGCATGTCACTGATGTAATATTCCATACTCAGCAACTGACTTGCCCCACTTCTCCCGGGTTGGGGTGGGGGGACTGTCACAAGCCTGCAATAATAGGCTTCACGCTGTTGCTCTGACCCTCCCAGGGGTTGGTTAAGATAAATTATTAAAGAATAAATAAAATATTTCTTCCATGAACTAATTTATACAACTGTATGTGTATTATGTACCAGCTAATGTCTGTAAATTTTTATTTAAAATGTATACTCCATGCTTGTTATACCTGGTTAAGATTTGTGCACCATGCCTTTATATACCAACCTAGCGTGCAGCAATCTTATAGTGTGCCAGATTTAGTATATGTATATGTACATATATGTATGTACATTGTATAAAGACTTAAACATATGCATGCGCAGTAAAAATTTGTAGGGCTGTACGGAAATCCTTAGATGTAACCTCACTTAATTATTTATATATTACATGCTCTGTTGTGCCAAATCATGTCAAGGCTCAGATATCAAGGCAAAGTTGGTGAGCAGGACAAAAAAAGAAAGAAGTGCTACTTTATCAGCGTACCATTTGCAGAACAGTTCAAAGATATATTGGAACGTAAGTGTACCCTTGCTTGGCTTGGTTGATCTTTTGAGTACATGCAGATGTAACAGTAATTGACTTGTGCAATGTTAACTCTTTGGTATGGTACCATAATGATCCCCTGCCAGTTTTCAACTTTTCTGTCAAAATAATTCATTGAAATTTTTTAGGTCAGCACATTTGGAGCAGTGTACAACAAATGTACCTCGAAAGAGACAAGTCTTCCAATATCCGAGACATAATTGATGGTGAAGAGTACAAGAAGCATTGTAAACCTGGTGGAATCCTCCACAACTCAAACAACATTTCAGTGGTGTTAAATTCTGATGGAATTCCAATTTTCAAGAGCTCCGGTATAGGAGTGTGGCCTGTCCAAATGGTAATCAATGAAATTCCACCAAATGAAAGGTACAGTGAGTGTCACAAGTCAGCCTGCTTCAGGGATCCGGTCCAATGATGTTATTTCGATTTATGTGGAAATTAAAACACCTAATAAGTAACCTGTTGAGCCAATAGGTACAGTAGTAAAGGTCTTTCTTGGTCCAGATTCATAGATTCATGAAGCCCTCCTAAGCTAATCTTATTCCTAAGTAGTGTCTCTTACAAATTGACTTTTTGTCATGAGACAACACCTGGAAAATATAAGTTATTAGCTGAGGAGGGCTTCGTAAATGGACCAGCCCCTGGTTGCTTGAATCTGAAGTAGGATAATATTATGTTTACAATTTACTGTCATGTTTCTTGGTCTTACCTCTTAATATTATTTATTAAAAAGGAAAATTGTTTGTAAGTAGTGAGCACAATGCATTTTATCAACTGTGGTCCCTTTTTTAGGCTTACCTAACTAATTTTGTGCTTTCCTCTGAGAATTTGTTCATCATTCTTTGTTTCAACAGATTCTTAAAAAAGAATATGGTCCTATGGGGAATTTGGCAAGGAAAGGGCAAACCAGTTATGCATGCATTCCACAGGCCACTTGTTGCAGCGCTAAATGAACTTAGCAGTGAAGGTAAGATTTTCATATATAATTCACCTTATTGTAACCAAATGAAAGTATATGCCTATAAAATGATAAATAAAGTGAATGACATCGAAAGTTAGAACAAATTGTGAATGACGATAAAATGCATGTACAGTACCGCTCAAAAGTAAGTTACCAGTCTAGTCTCGTTTCTCGCGAGACGAGTGTCTCGTCTCTAGAGACGAGAGTCTCGCCTCGAGAGACGACACACTCGTCTCTAGAGACGAGACTCTCGTCTCGCGAGAATCACTGAAGTGGCAAGATTGGTGTAATTTTTTATAGAAGTCCGATGGTTACACGAATGTTTGCGAATTCAAATGAAAAAACGACGCTCATGGCGTGAGATTATTTTCACTGTCACGCAACAAAAACAAAAATAAGAAAAATTCGAAACTGTTCACTGAGAAATGCGAAGAACTTGAACTGTTGTGTGAAACAAATTTATTTCCCATTTCCACCTCTCCAATTCTTAGGTCTGTGCGGTACATCTTATCTAAGTTATTTGTCGAAGCGGTTCACGCAACTTAAAGTAATACAGTTTTGTGAAGATACACCGCGGTCGACGAACATTTGTCATGAAAGCGCTTATTTTTCGTTCATGAATTAAACGATGTGTATGAACAAATCTCCTAAAGTCGCGGCAACACAAGCGATTTTTTGCTTGCGACGGTGATGCGATTTTTTAAAGTGGTGCTATGATCAAAAAATCATTTGCTCTTTTTCTTCAGATTTTGAAAACGTGTTCGCTTAACACCTAACTGGCTAAATTTTGAGCTTTGAGTTTTATCCAAAGGCTGTTTATTTTGAGTGTAAGTTTTGGATTTCATGGTCCGCCATTACTCACGTTCAAAACTGTCCGATTGGACCTCAGAGGGTTGGATCTAGAGAAAATGACGTCATTTACTCACTAGCTTAAAATTTCAGTGTGTAAACACAGTTTATTATATATGCAAAACACGGGTTGAAAAGTCTGAAAGCCCGAAACTCCCGTGCTGCATATTAATTAGGCCGCGTACACACGCGTCCTTCACTGCTAAGTTCATTTAGCGCTGCAACAAGTGGCCTGTGGAATGCATGCATAACTGGTTTGTCCTTTCCTTGCCAAATTCCCCATATAAATTGCTTAAATTTCCTCATTATAAATCTAGTGTAAATTTCTGCATAATCAACACATGTTTACACATAATATGGCCAATAATTTTCGCATAATCTTTAACTTTTTTCCGCATCCTATCAGAAGCCCAGTGTAGTGTTACATCTACAATTATTATTTTTCAGGCTCATTTCAAATTTAATTTATGAATTCTGTTCTGTCCTGTACTTCAGCATTAATTATACCAGAGAAAGAACTTTTAAGAGTAATAGATTTTGTAACTGCCTCAAAACAAGAAATAAATAAATAAACAAATAACTAAATAAATAAATAAAAGGTGTATTGTGCACTGAATGAGGGCAGTGCTGTGTTGTTACTCTTACGTAGTCATATGTTTAACATTTAACAATGATCATCTAAATATTTTCATTTAGGATTGGAGATACACCCCCCAGGATATGAGAAGATTCAGACTCGCGTGTTTGCTCTTTTGACAACCATGGACTTACAAGGAAAGGGATTTTGGTTGAACATGGTGATGCATAATGGAGCATATGGATGCTTGGATTGCTACACTAAAGGGATTCACGTGCGAAGTGGCAAGGGACATTCACATTGCTACCCTTATTCAGAATACAAAAGAGCAGCTCCTCGCACTTCACAGCAGTTTAGAGAGGATGCCATGAAAGCACAGCAGTCAAAAAAAACAGTTAGTAGAAATTAATGAATTTAGAAGAGTGGCGCTAATTGTTAAATACCAGTGTGCATGCACCTAAAAACAACTTAAAATGACGACTTCTTTGTGTTTGTTTGTGTTCTTTTGTGTAACACTATATTTAAATTATTTGACTGAATTAATACCTTAGGTTAATGGGATCAAAGGATATAGTTTAATTCTTGCTTTACAACACCACAATGTCATCCCTGGTTATGTGATTGATTACATGCATGGAGCCTTGCTTGGTGTGACCAAGACAATGATGATGATGTGGTTTTCCCCAACAAAAGAAAACAGAGGGAAAGATTTTTTCATTGGAGAAGAGGTAACGTAACATATCTTTTCTTTCAGCAATCTTGATAATTATTTACATTGTGACCCCTCTATTCCTTTTAAGCATTATGCTTTGTCTGCCAGAAAACCCTATATAAAATGTCTTAAAACCAAAATGCTCTATCAGTTGCAGACTATTGACAAGAGGCTGCAAAAAATGAAACCACCAGACTTTATTGTCAGGTTACCAAGAAGCCTTGCGGCGAACCTGAATCATTTGAAAGGTAACTGCATTTCTGTTTTGGATTTATGGGTTAACCAAAACGAGAATTAACACACCAGGACTTGAAGAGTACTTAACCTTAAGGTATTTACCTATTAAATTATATTGCATAGCCCACTGCATATCTCACTTTGTTTATTCCTGGAATTGCATAAATAAGCTTCATATTTAATAATAAAGCCTCTTTAAATTATTATTTTCAGCATCTGAACTCAAAGTATGGCTTTTATACTATTCTCTGCCAACTCTAAATGGCGTCTTACCCAAAAAGTATCTCCAGCACTTTGCATTTTTTGTGGAGGCCATGTACATTCTCCTGGGAGATGACATTTCAAGAGAAGATTTGCAAGTTGCTGAGCACTTCATGGATGCGTTTTACAAGAATTTTGAACAACTGTATGGTAAATAATAATAATAATAATAATAATAATAATAATAATAATAATAATAATACTGTAATGCAGCAATGTGGGTGACCGTAGGCAACAGTGGCTGCTGCCTGACACCCATTCAGATAACACTTTCAACCTGCTATTTCTACTGTTTTCTGTTTCGGTTTAAACTCAAGCATCAGCGCAATAAGACCGGGACCTACATTTTCTGGGAAAATGGAGTCCATTATCCCAGAGACTCTCCGGGCACCCACCCTGCTGACCAAAAAGCCTGAGGCCTCTGGGTATGAGATTGGGTATATGAGCTATTATACCATATAGTCTACAAAATTGTCAGTCACTGTACACATCAGTTTTTTTTGTTTTTCCAAAATAAATAAGGGATGATTTATCCATAATTTGTGGGCAATTTTGATAAAACAATAAATTAATAATAAATTATTGTTGTATATATAATTATATTATATAAATTTGGCATAACAATACTTTGCATTCATGGCCAACCAAATTGAGCACTCTACTTAATTATGAATCATTGCCACTAAGTATTATGCAGGGTATGTACATGTATTAAATAAAGGTATCTGTACACATATATATATGCCTATATATACACATGAAGTGTTTCCGATCCTTCTATACAAACATGTAAGACTATTTTATTGAAGAATTAAGGCATGGAAACACCTCATGTAATATATTATTTTATTTTGAGGTTTTATGACTAATGTTGGTGTTATCAATTTATTGTCACTCTTTACGTTAAGGTCAGAGCAAGTGTGGTCTCAACGTACATAATGTTATCCACTATGTGAGACAAGTTTGTGCATGGGGTCCTCTCTGGTGCTACTCGTGCTTTCCATTTGAAGATCTTAATGGGGACTATGTTGACAGCGTGCATGGAACTAGAGATGTCTGCCATCAGGCAAGAATAAAATAATGCACTTAACATGTGCAATTTAGCACCACATGTACATGCACCTTTTCCATTTTTCGGGCATGTCTACTCATTCATGAATATGTCTTCCTCAATAAAGGCATCAAGACTTTTGCTGACTTGGAAACATCCTTGTTGAAAGTGTAAGAATGGGAGCAACATTTTTGCCTCTAACTCTCAGCCTCTAATGCTAAAGCCCTTGTAACCAAGAAACACAGGCTTTCATTTTGTTGTTGAATATTTTTATCATTGTAGTCCTCAAGTTTGCAACCATTTGACCACACTCCGAAAAATCTACTTTTTTACCGGTATCTTAGATTGTTCGGATGTTCTTCTCTGAAAAGAAGCTTGAGTCCAAGAGTTTGTTGATGGAATGTAATTCACCTGCTCAGAGATTCGTCAAGAAGATGTTGTCAGCAAGAAGGTAATAATGGAGTAATGTGTTGTGGATTTCACACTGCAGTATTTAAGTGTGCAATCAGGGTCTGGAAGGGGTTTCACATGATCTGTGAATTGACCTGAAAACAGAGCGTGAATCGGGAAAACTGAAACAATACAGCCATGATTCGTGAATAACATATGAACTGTGGTGTGATCCTTCAAGGTGGTAGCTATAGTGTCGTTATAATGTCGTGAATGTCAGGTTCCCTACACAAATTCATGTAATTTGTCTGTCAAGGTGGTTCAAAAATTGCTACAGTATGTAACGCAATCTACCATTATCATGATCTGTACTTGACCCCTGTGACCTCTGCGACTCATTTGCAGACAATCATGTGACTGAGACAATTCTGTGCAACTGAGAACACGCTGAGAGACATGGAACTTCTTATCAAAAACAATCTGCACTAGATCAATTTATCACACAGAGCCCTTTTATCGTGTTGATCTAATGTTCTGTTTTGTAATTAATAATTACATTTATTTCTGAGCATATCAGCTGTCTAAAATAGAAACATAAGGATCACGGAAGTGAAGAATTGAACTTCATGGCCTTTATACTTCATCGCAGTCAAACAAATAGCAAAGAATCTTCAATTTGATCACCAATTACTTTTCATTTCCTCCCCGTCATGGGGTCTTACAATACCATCTCTTTCCTGTAGTCATGTGCAGAAGTAAAGTCATCACAAAGAAAGCCGTATAATCATATTTAGTATACACTAAAACAGTGAATAGCATTGAAGGCGTGCCCTGATTGGCTTCTCAAACCCCGAATGTCCTTTGCTTAGTTCACCTCCGAGCAACTTGCGTGGGCTTTTGCCCCGAAAATATTGTAATCGTTGCAGGAATGAATGAGGTAAAATCATCTTTTTGTGCTGTATTATCTCACTGTTTTAGTATTATTATTCAATGGCTCTGTAAATAATACCGGTAATATCCACCACTAGCCACCGCGATATGGTGACTTCAGTGACTTTTAAGACTTGATCAATTCTCCATTCAACTATGTGATATGTGAATTTGTGATTCGTGATTGTAGGGAAAATGAACCCATGATTGAAATTCCAGACCCTGTGTAGTTGTCAGATCACTTACGCTGTGATTTAATATATAGACTATGTACTGTGAACCTCATGTATTTTTCATTTTTTTTATCTTCCCTTTTTCTGTTTTGTTGAACAGGCCTAAAAATGTTAAACAAGCTAAACAATGCAATCTGGTGGGCAAAGCAGTTCAATTAATCCCTAATGAAGAGGTCAACACTCTGTTGTCCCACACATTGGGAGATGAGATCTGGCGACATACTTGGCAGAAAGTATTTAGGGTAATGGTGAATGGCAAGGTGTACTATTCAGAGGAGTACAAGAGAATGAGAAAAAGGATCTGCTATGCAGTCATGTTCTTTAACAGTGCTGAACTCGAGTTTGGTCTCATTCAATACTTTGCACACAACAAAGATACCAAAGAGACATATGCAGTGGTGGCTGTTCCTGAGGTGTCTGAATCACCTCCAGAGCTAAGGACATACTCAATTCATCACATCTGGCTGTCTCGAGAAAGGTAAGGCAAGGATAACTTCTTTGTTCAGTCTTACTTTATTTTTACCTAATTAAATACATAAAGAGTACTAGTTGTGATGTCAGTATCAAGCAAGGTTGTAATATTCTTCATTATTATCAACCTTTAAATTTACTTGGTGTAATGAATGATTGTTTTATTTGTTTGTTTAGAAAAACTCTTATGGTGGTGAATGTTGCTGCTATTGAAGAAAAAGTTTTCTATCTCAGTGGAAACAAGCAAGATTTGTGTTTTGCTAGAGCACCAAACTTTGTGGAAAGAGAGTAGTTATAGAAGTCTTGCAGCCTAATGCTCTGTTTGTCTTTTTTATTTGTTTTTTTTTTTTTTGCTTTGCTCTAATATCTTAGAACTCTATCTTCTGTTAATTAATACTAAGATAACTTTTGGTATTGATCCTGTAAAAATGCATTTCTATTTATGCCATAATAATAAATTCATGTAGGTAAAAATATTGCGAGTTAAAATTGTTTCTATTTCATATTGCTGTCACTACTAGAACATGACCAGGATTTCTGGGCTTTCCCGGCTTCTCAGTTTTCTGGCCTGAGGAAGACCAAGAAATGCCATACTATTTTTTAGTGTGGCCGGGAAAGCCATAGTTCTATGGCCAGGCTTGCCACAAAACCCTGACCTTGACCGGGCTTACCACATTTTTCCAGGCCATGCTTTCCTGGCAAGCCAGGCAACGACCTTGGCAAGCCTGGCCTGGCCAGGCTTTGCCAGGGTTGCCATGCTTTTGACCGGCCTCCTGATGCAAGGGAAAGGTAAACATCATTTAAGTGCTCTTAGGGTCTAAAATTTTGGTTTCGAACATATAATGAATGAACAATGCTTCCACTGTTGCTTTACATTTTAATAATGTTAACACATTTTAATCTCATAAGCAACAGATGTTTGTGCACATATATTCTGAAACTGTTGTACCAAATTCATGAATCTATTTCAATTGAAGTACATCTTGCAAATGGGTCCCATACCTAATAAATCTCTGCCATGAGAGTAAAAGATTTTACACCTCCCATTAGGCAGACAGTATATTGCTACAGTGTAAAGTTCAAGTGTTAAAACATATGCATGATAATTATCCACGAGCAAAGAATCAAAGGCAGCTAACATTGATATAACATAAGGAAAGTCTGAAATTATGGGAGGTGCACTATTTAGCAAACCACTATAACTATCACTGTATGTCAGCTGATAATTAATGTAGCTTAAGTTTTAAACATAACAGGCAAATCTGTGAAAAATAGGAGTCCTGTTTGCATGATTGTGACAAAGCTGGATACATATTATTCCCAATGTTTATAATTTGAACCAAGTCAGCTGAAGAGGTTATTGGATTCGTGAAATTTTAAACAAGTGCCGACAGAGAGGGTCGTGAAGGGGGGGGTACCAAATCCCAGTTCCCAGTTCCCAGCCTAAATTTGACCCAAATCCCAGTTCCCAGGCTAATTTTTGCCAAAATCCCAGTTACCAAATCCAACAAAAGTTTAGAGTTTTCGGTTTGTATAACGTCGTTATTTGCATTGACGTACTTGATTTCTAGTACCATTTTGCGAGAAACCTTTTTCGAAGCCATTTTTATCTTCCCTTCACAATATCTTCCCGCCATATGCAAACTTGCAGAACTTGTCCGCTGACCAGGAAAACTGACAGAACGTAACTATGCAACCGTGTAAGCCTGGTAGCCAGACCGCGGGTGCGAAGGCGAAAAATAAAGGATTTCTTATGAATCCTACAAAATCACCGAGCCTAAAGATAGGAATCGTGGCTTTTTAGAGGAACGTTGTCGCGACGGACAAGATTCAAACAAGTGCACTGCAAGCTCATTATTGTCTTTTGAGGTAAAAGCGATTGGATAGTAGCCATTTGTCAACCAAAATCGGGAAAAGGCTCTGAAGGTTCTTTACCTATACCATAGCTTACACAGCCTGCTTGTGTGGGATAAATTTTCTCTTGAAACAGGAGGGGTCTTAAATATTTTTCCATCATCTTTAACTAGTTTTTTGGTCTCCCTTGAGCGTGCGAGGTTTCCGAATTAAATTGCTTTGTTTTAGTCTATTACATGCATCTGGTTCTTCTCTTTCAATAGTCTGATCCTATTCTGACGTAAATCGAACTTTTATTCGTTTCAAAAATCATGAAATTTGTCCATTAGGATTCTCGTCAGGCAATTCCAATATACATGGTGTGGGCACCGCCTTGGTTTACAAAAACTTGCTTCAACTGCATGGAAAGCTGCCATGCTCACAGGGTGGATGCGGAATAAAACTGGATCTCAGTTGTTTATTATTCCTTCCATTTTTTCCGAAGTTATTCACTATTTATTATTGAAATTTTGTTCGATATTTATTTTTCCATATTCGCTATTCTTTAATGGAAACTGAAGCGTTATCCAACTTTAAGAGACGAAACTAGGTTAATCAACAACTGACATGTTTTTTATTCCTTCTCTCCCCCCAGTCCCTATTGCGCACGGCCTACACAGTCCAAAGTTCACGCTAACACAACATCTCCCCTTTTCAAGGTCACAAACAACTTTTTTTTAAAATAACAAACAACTTAAGGTTCTCATCTCAGACAGCAAACAAAAATAAGAAACGGCGACTAGATCTTGTCTGAGATTTAAAACGAACATATAACGAATCTGAATCATGCAAGTCCTAAACTCTCCTTCAACCTAAGCGAAGGCTTGGTCAGTCTCTTTTGCCTTGTAGATATACAGGGTGAGGGAAGGGACTTCACAGGAGTTGGTGGCTTGTCTACAGTCACAGGTTCCTTGCTACTCGGCATCTCCGGTTTGTCTCCAGGAACTGGTGTGATGTGTGATCGATTCCGTCTCACTGTGCCTCTACCTGTCTCAACCGTGTAGGATCTTGGTGTTTCTGCTGCACTGGCAACTGTTCCCGTAACTGTTTCTGCGGTGTTCCTGTCATTAATGTACACCTGGGTGCAGGGTTGTAGTGGCTCTAGCGGAACAGATCTGTGACGCTGGTTGAAGTTGGTCCTCAATTTGTCCTTACTCTCTGCTTCTTTTTGACGCAACTTGTCGATGTCAGGCCAACTTGGGGCCAAATTTGTATGAAAAGTTGGAACGGTGGTCCTGATTTTCCGTCCCATGAGTAGCTCTGCTGGCGAGTGTCCACAAGCAAGTGGGGTAGATCTGTATGCTAACAGTCCCTTGGTTGGGTCTTTCTCTTTCTTCAGAAGAGACTTGGTAGTCTTCACTGCTCGTTCAACCTCGCCGTTTGCCTGTGGGAAGCGGGGACTACTTGTTGTATGTTTAAATCCCCAGTCTTTTGCGAATTGGGTAAATTCTGCTGATGCATACTGTGGACCGTTATCACTCCTGACTTCCTCTGGAATGCCGTGTCGTGCAAAGATCGCCTTGAGCGCTCTGATAACTTCAGACGATTTGGTTGTCTTATTCATTGCCGCTACCTCTACATAGCGAGAGAAATAATCAACCACTATCAAGTAAGTGATGTGATCGAGTTCGAAGAGATCAGTTGCAGTCATTTGCCACGGACGCTCAGGGAAGGGTGTTGGCATGAGTGGTTCTGGCCTGATTACTCGGTGCCTTGCACAGATTTTACAGTTCTCCACCATATCTTGTATCTGACGACTTAAACCTGGCCACCAAACAGAACTTTTAGCTCGCTCTCTGCATTTAGTTATCCCTTGGTGTCCTTCGTGTAGCTTGTCGAGGACTTCTAACCTCAGGGATGATGGGATGACAATTCTTGATGATTTCAGCAGTACCCCTTGAACTACGCTTAGCTCTCCTCTGTCTGACCAATACGGTTTCAGTGCGTCATGAAGATTAAACTTGTTCGGCCAGCCCTCAAGGCAATAATGTTTAATCTCCTTACAAATGGTGTCTTCATCTTGAGCCTCCTTGATTTGTAGTAACTTGATGTCTAACACAGGGAGTGAGTCAAGTACACTGTCGAGATATATGTTCATCTCTTGTTCCTTTATGGTGGTCTCACACTCAGAACTGGTTGGCTGGATTCTAGAGAGTGCGTCAGCCACGTACATTTCCTTTCCAGGCACATGGATGACTTCTTTCAAGTGGAAATGCATGAGGCGCATCCGAAGACGCTGTATCCGAGGAGGGACGTCATTCAGTGCACGCTTTGTAAGGAGCGGCACCAGTGGCTTGTGGTCCGTTTCTGCAATGATGGATTTACCCACGATGTAGTCACTGCATCGCTCACATGCCCAGGTCAAGGCAAGGGCCTCTTTTTCGATTTGCGCATATCTACACTCCACTGGGGTGAGTGCTCTGGATATGAATACCACTGGTCTCCAGCTTTCATCATCTTGCTTTTGAAGGAGGACCCCACCCAGTCCAAAAGATGATGCATCAGCAGAAATCTTTGTTTCTCTGTTGGGATCATATAATGCTAGGACTGGTGCTTTTGTTAAGCTAGACTTGATTTCTTGGAAGGCTTTCTCTTGTGGCGGTCCCCAAATCCACTGGCTCTCTTTCTGCATCAGGTCACGAAGAGGTTTTGTCTTGTCAGCTAAGTGCTCTGCGAACTTGCCCATATGGTTCACCATACCGAGGAATATGCGCACGTCATGAATGTTGCTTGGTGCTGGAAGGTTAACAATAGCTGTTATTTTTGTTTGCTGTCTGAGATGAGAACCTTAAGTTGTTTGTTATTTTGTCTGGATCTGCTTCAATTCCGTTAGCACTGACCACGTTTCCAAGAAACTTGATCTTTGGGGCACTAAAAATGCACTTGTCGATATTGAGTGTCACGCCTGCTGCGGACAGGCGGTCTAAAACTGCTTTCAATCTTCTGTCATGTATTTCCTGGGTAGGGCCATGACAAAGGACTTCGTCAATGTTGCATTCAACTCCTTCCAATCCTTCAAGGATTCTACCCATGCACTTTTGGAATTTCTCGGAACCTGAGCTGATCCCATAGGGAAGAACGTTGAAGCAATACTGACCCCAAGGTGTAATGAAGGTGGTTAGTGGTCTTGAACTTTCTGACAACTTTATTTGCCAAAATCCAGAATTTGCATCCAGTTTCGTGAAGTACTTCGCTCCTGCAAGCTTTCCTAGGGTGACGTCAACTGAGGGTAACGGGTGATTCTCGCGCTGTACATACTCATTTAGCATTGTGAGGTCAACACACACTCTTACTTGACCATTAGGCTTGGGGGTCACTACCATTGGCGCACACCATTCCGTTGGTTGCTCAACGTGTGAGATGACTCCAGTTTCAAGCATCCTTTCAATTTCCTTCTTGGTCTCAGCATAAAGTCGCATTGGTACTTTCCTTGGCACTGACAAGGCGAAGGGCTTTGATCCATCTTTGAGCTTGATGGTGTACTCTTCTTCCATTTTTCCCAGACCAGCAAACAGCCTTGGATATTCGTGCATTACTTTTGCCTTGTAGTCGTCACTGGTTAACTCACACACCCTGTTTATGAGTTTCAGGTTGGCTGCTGCATTCCTGCCCAAGAGTGGTCGGGCCAGATCCTCTACAACGTAAATATCTTCTTCAATGGACTTAAGTTCATTGGTAAGACGAGCTCTGAACACTCCCTTACAGTTCATTCGGTATTTGCATGGGCCTAGTAGAACCTTGGTGGTAGGTTGTAACCGTGCTTGGCTCAATTCGAGAAAATTGTGGCGTGGAATCACTGTTACGTCAGCACCACTATCAAGCTTGAATAGCAATGGTTTTTCATTCACCGATACCGTGGCAGTCCACGGTGTCTTGCTATTGCTTTGCACTTCGTCTAACTCTACTATTTCACCGAGGAAAAATGATTCCTCAGTCTCAACTTCAAAAACAGTTCCCGATTTTGGATTTGCTGAACTCTTGCACGCTTGTGCCCAGTGTCCTATCTTCTGACATTTTCTGCACTTAGAAAGACGGGCTGGACAGACTTTCTTTGGGTGTGGGTTTCCCAAGCATCTCGAACATTTCGAAAGCGTGTTGTTTGAACTTGAGTTTTGGCTTGAATTGGGTTTTGCCGGAGAGTTTTTGGTGGGAAATTTCTCCTTTTTCTTCATTCTTCCTTTAGCGATACTGTCAACTTCCATTGATTTCGATTTAAATCCACCATCAAGTATGCTTTGTTGGTGCTTTACCGATTCGCATTGTCTTGCCAGGTTTGTAGCTTTTTCTAAATTTAACTTCGGATAGAGTTGTAACCTTTCCGAGAGGTCGCGATTTCGTTGTCCCACAACAATGCGGTCTCGGATCAATTCGTCTTTCAACGCACCAAAATTGCAGTACCTCGCAAGGCCATACAAATCTGTGATGAAGCTGTCAACAGATTCCCCCTCTCGCTGGATTCGGGAATTGAATTTCGCTCACTCGAAGATTACGTTTCTTTTCACAATGAAGTGGTTCTCAAATTTGCCTTTTACCTGATTGTAATCATTTTCTTCAGTTGTGAGCTCAAATGAAAGGAAAATGTCATCAGCTTGATCGCCCATTGCATAAATTAACGTGTTTACTTGGTTTTCGCTGCTTCGCTTTTCGAGGCCAGTGGCTTTGCGAAAGCGTTCAAATCGTTGAATCCATTTCGGCCAGTCCTCCGGCTTGAATGAAAATTTCGCCGGTGGAGGAACTTGAAAGTTTGCGACCGGTTGGATTTCTGGTGCGGCTTCCAGTGCTTGAGCTACGGGCGGTGGATTTTGCTGCGAGGAAATCGCACCGGGAGAAACCTCGTGCTCGGCGGTTGACATGTCTTTGTCCTGTTTGTCCTTTTTGTTTCTGCTTTCCAAACAAACTCAACGGTTAATTCACAGTTCGATGGAAGCGTAGCGAAGGTTCAAAGCTAATGTGAAGCTCCCACTTCTGACACCATGAAGCGTTATCCAACTTTAAGAGACGAAACTAGGTTAATCAACAACTGACATGTTTTTTATTCCTTCTCTCCCCCCAGTCCCTATTGCGCACGGCCTACACAGTCCAAAGTTCACGCTAACACAACAGAAACCGTAAAATTCTTTATTTCGTATGTTCGAATGCTAAATATTCTTCATTCACTTTCTTTTTTAAACCGTTGTTCATTATTCATTATTCCGCTTCCACCCCGGAGCCATGATGCTTCTTTCAATTTTCATTCTTGCATTTTCCATTTATTGGACTTTCAACGCAAATTGTTCACGCACTAGTTTATCTGCCAAACCTGATCACAATAGTTGACACTTTCTTTGGTAACTCCGATCGAGAGCTTTGAAACTGCTTAAATTTGTTCTTATGCCTTTACCTTCGGTGAAAGAAATAAAAGTGATACATGTAAATGAGCTAAAGATAAGTAGAATCATGAATTTTCACTTCTCTCAGTCCGTGTTAAGTATCATCTAAAGCGCTGACAGGATAACTGTGTTGTGTGGTATATTCAACAATTATTCAGCGAAGTGTAGGTGAATAGTACTTTGCAACTCTTATTCAATCAATCTGCTGAACACGCAAAAACACTTTCAAGTTTTGCTTTAGATACTGAAGTACTGAGGATGTAGAATTCAGCCCAGCTCGTGTTTTATGAGGCTGTGATCGAAATGACAGTAGACATTCTCTAGAAACAAGTAAATTTTATAATTCATGAATTTCCTTCTCACCTCTGATGTCTCCTGCAGCCAGATGAGGATTTCCCCAGGATATCAGTCATAAACCGATTTAACTAGACATCTGTCCGCCGCCTTGCATCATTTTCCTAAAGTATTTTCTCCTCGCTTCGTTTGAATGGCAAAATTCTTTCACCAAAGTGCATTCGGCTTCAATCTGTTTTCAATTCTCGCTTATTACCTTTTTTTCAGTAATTTTACTGCAACAAAGTGAATTAACTGGTTTAGTTCCTTGCATTGGAGGTGGCCTGACCCAACTATTTTGTTTTCTGCATTCGATACCCTGTCTGACATGCCCATTTGTTGTCGTAACATCTTGACAAAATAGTTGTTTTATGTAAAAACAGGCATTGCTATTTACAAACCTGCGATCAGGCCCATGTTTAGCTTCGCCCATATGTTCTCTTATGTCGTCGTTCGCTAAAATTGGGCCTGACCAAAAGTCTCTCAAGAATTCCGGACGGTCGGCCAAATGACCAAACTCGTGATCTGATTGGCTGTTGAAACGCCGGAAGTGAAAATGCCATCGTGATTGCGCGGAGCTCTCGCGAAGTCCTCGAGACTAATCCGCCATAAGTGTACGAAAAAATTTGCTCCCTTTTGTTCTTACAATGCCGTGGACAGTGCAACTTGATTTTATTTGTGTAAATGGAGATATGCCATCTGAAACATCTCATAACTTGTCCAGAATCTGGTTTGAATCTCTGGAACGAGTGAAATTAGCGATTCCGTTGTCGAGCTCTGTGGCCATGGGGTTGAAAGTACTTTGGCACAAACTTCCCTGATGTTTTGAAAGCTAAATAGCTGGTTCTCAGTTTCAAATGGCAATGAAAGCCGATGCATATTGGTTTCCTGGATGAGACAAGGGACATATATATCAACAGGAGGAGATGCTGATAAAATCGCAAGTTACACGAATGCATGTTTTGAATATCTGTGTATCAAACGGCGCGCTTTATTTATTTACTGTACATGACACGGTTTGTTTGCATACTTCATAATATTTCCAGTTGATTTAACTTTAAACTCGCACTCCAGAAACTAAAATGGCATGTTTCCAGAGAGATCAATTGTACAACAATAAAATAAACTTTGCGAGTCCATCTTACTGTCCGTACTCCATCAAAAAATTAACAGCCAAACTTATCATGATTTTACTGCGCGCAATTCTAGAAATACACTGCAACTGAAGATATTACCCGAAAAAATCACCAAAGAAACCTTCATGGGGAAATACGTTAAAGGAATAATGTATTTCTCTTTTTTTTTTCTTTAAAAATCTATTGCCAAACCGTCCAACGACAAAATGCTAGGTTATCTCAATTACAAATTAAGATGTCAAGCTTAAGGACGTTCGCGCCCAAAACGTTCCCACGTACAGATTTTTTTTAAACTTGCCACGCAGAAAGGTAATGATCTACTTTTGCCAAAAAGGCAAAAAAAATGGGGGGTCACCGTGCTCGTTTTCGAGATCATGAGGTGCATTTTTAGAAGATTGCGTTACTTTAAGACGATCTTAGCTTACAACTGTCAGCAATAAAAAAGCTACATGAGTGAAATTTAGATCAGGTAAACGTACTCAGTTCAACATAACTAATATAACTAAATTAACCTTTGCAGCTGATGTCTTTTTCTGAGGTGAAATAGACCTTGAAAAACGATACATATTAGTCTAAGAAAGAAAACTTCGGTCGCACGAGAGCATAAAAGGGCAAATATTTGTAACTTCTCACGTACAGATTTTTTTTGTTTTTTAATGTTAGGCTTTATGTAGACATGAGAGCTAACTAGGCCACTGTGAGAGAGTGCCACCCTATACCCACTGTAGGTGATGTCCTGTATCAACTCAATGGGAGTACAGTATTCGGTAAACTAGATTTGAAATGAGGCTTTCCAAATTGAGTTAGAAGAATAGTCCAGCAATTGGGTACTTTATCCCTTAGGAAGAGATGTTGTAGTATCTGTGGGGCTGCCTGTAGCTGCCCGTTAAAGTATTATGGGATAGGTTTTCAAGAGAAGAGAGAGTGCACGGAAAGACAACAGAGTAAGGAGTTAGAAATACGGCTTAAATGTACGTGAAAGAATGTTACAGTAACCTATTTAGAACGGCTTGCGTAAATTCTTCTGTAAATGCGTTACGATGTTGGTTCTTGTCATTTGGGCATGACACCTGAAAGACATTGAGCACACTCAGTTCTTAAATGCCTGATGTAACTGAAAGGTGTGTGCTTAGCATATTCATGGGCTTCCACTGTGGACAGCCTAAGCCCCTAGATAGAACACTGCCCCCATGGCTAGTGAATTTCTGCAACCAAGCCATGAGTATCCATTCCCACCACCTGTCACTTTGATGTAAAAGGGAAATAGAGGAAGGGGTAGGGTGGAGGAATGGTAAACAACAAAGCAAACAAACATGCAAGACAACTACAAACCACATAAGAATCAAGGGACATGGCTGTGATTAAGCTGCTATATGCTTCATATGGGGTGCTTGAAAAAAGCGGTTGTCCAGTCGTCGGAGACAACCAGAGAGTTTACTGGGCAACCAGTGTTTGGTTGCCTGAGGAAAAAATAACAGACAACCCAGCCAAAAATAGAGAATGCACTACTTGAGTTGCTTGTTGGCTTTCTATTGTTGATGTCCAAAAGTAGTGTGATGTTAATAATAATTATGTTTATTGTTGATTTGCACCAGCTGAGCATTTTCCTGTGTTTGGAATACATGTAGCTTTTACAGAAGCAAAATGCAAGAGCCAATATCACCAACAATAGAAGATACCGTTCAAAACTTAAACCCAGACTTTCGTGAAGAAAACACAGGTGCACTATGGGACATTCAATCTCGATCTCTGTGTGATAGCATCTCAACACGGCATGCATTTAATTGCAGTGGGTTTCCTGATGGGCAACCAAGGATTTATCAACCAAGGACAACCAAATTCATGGATTTGTTTGCCCTGCTTTTGAAAAAGGGACAATTATATGTATTAACCTACATGGATTATGTATTTGCACTGAACACACTGAAAAAAAAGGTCTCGTACTAAAAGAGAAAATTAATGAAAAAGGGATTGGTCTTCATTTGTTTTTTTTTTTTTTTTTTGTATTTTATTATTGTTTTTTAACATTTCCATATTGGAGTTACAGCACTTACAAAAACGAAGAAATTACAGCAATCACAAAAAAATATGTGTATATACAGATTTGAGCTAACAAGTGGATGCTAACAACCACCCCCCACCCCCCAAAAGTTCCCCCTACATGATGCAGAAACACACACACGTACACACATACAAACACACCCACAATAGCGCTGTGTTAGAATATCGAAAAAGATATAAAAGCACGTTTCAATCTTCAACATCTTCAAAACCGCTCTTACTCCATTTAATAGAGTGAGCTTGCCAATTATTGTTCCATTTAGCAATTTTGCTCTCTAATTGGTAGACAAACTTAATTCTTTGCAACAGAACGTAGAAAAGTGGTTTCAAATTGTTGGACCTACAATAATAAATGTACTGTTTTGCGATGAGGATAATATGATTTAATAAGAGGAAGCAATCTTTCCTTTGCCAGTCACCAAAAATTATATTTGCTGCAGATAGTGATTCAACTTTAATTTGTCTTCCACTACACCAAGCTATGAGTTCTTTCCACAGCAATGTAGTAAAATGGCAAGTCACAAAAAGATGTTCCAGGGATTCGTCCAACATACCACAAAAGGTGCACAATGAGGAGTCTATTTTGCCAATTTTTTTCAAAAACGTATTTGTCACTAAATACCTATTTAAAATTTTATATTGAAATTCTCGTGACTTTGTGTCTAAAGCGACTAGAAAGGGCAAACTATGAATTTCGTTCCAGTCCAAACAAACACCATTAAAGCTTTCATTAAACTTTGAATGAGCTGTCGGTGGAGTAACAAAACCAGAGACCAACTCCCTATAAACCTTCTTAAAGGTCGCCTCAGTGATCGAGACCTCCTGGTTATTGAGCACAAGTTGAATTTGGTCCTGAATAACAAAAGGACTCTTGTTCAAGTATCCATTTATTTTCAGCGACTGTCGCCACGGTGCAGGGATTGCATCAACTAAGGACATCAAATCAAAAATATCTTTTGGAGAAAGATTCACCCGGCTTTGATTACATTGAGAAATAAATTGGTTTTTCTCTGTTACTAAATCGCCTATTTTGATTATTCCTTTACTAACCAAGCTTTGATTGAAGACTGATTTATTATTAATACATATAAATTTATTGTTCCAAAGAACAGTGTTGGAAATTTGTTCGTGCGAAAGCTCAAGTACATTGTTATCGGTGGCTGCGGAGCAATGCGAAAAACACTCAAAACATTCCCTGTAATACATTGGGAGGTTTATCGGTAGCTTTTTTATGTCAAAGTTGCAACAGAGGATGAACTTCCCCCCGACCTGTTTCAAATAGTGAAATAAAATAGTTTTCCAATTACAAGGTTCTTCATCCGCGAGTCTCTGGCAAAGCATTATTCTATGAGTCTTAATTATCGATTCTAAATGCGGGGCCTTCAGGCCCCCATCTTTTATGTCACCAACTAAGGAAGCTCGTTTTACTTTGTCTTTCCCTTTCCAGATAAAGTCAAATATAATCCTATTAGCCTCAGTTACCACCTCCTTATCTATACAAATTGATCCAGCACGGTACATTATCAGTGGAATTACAAAAGTTTTAACGATCTGAATTCTTCCAATTATTGTCAGATTTCTCCACTTCCAAAGTTGAAGTTTTGTTTTGACAGCATCTATTATTTCCTTAAAATTTAGTTTGTGTCTCAAACGGCTGTCATAAGTAAAATACACCCCTAATATTTTCACAGCTCTCTTAACGTTAATGTTCATAATACTTTGGTCCTGTGCTGGAGCCATAACCGAGTTCCCCAAGATAAACATTTCTGTTTTGTCAAAATTTATGACAAGACCCGAACAGATTCCAAACTTTGAAATAAGAGCAAGGAGGTGTCTAAGAGACCAATCGTTCCTCAGGAATACAGTAAGATCGTCTGCGAAAAGCTCAAGTTTAATTTCGATTCCATCCACCACAATCCCTTGAATATCCTTATTTTTACGTATACTAACAGCTAGTACTTCTAGGACAATAATGAACAAGTATGGAGAGAGTGGATCTCCTTGCCTCACACCTCTTTCTATCTTAAAAGGTCCGGTAGAGAACCCGTTATTAAGAACACAACTTGAAATATTTTGGTAAAAGGTTTGTATCCACTGGATGAACGAAGGGCCAAAATTGAAAGCAGCCAATGTGCTAAACAAAAAATTCCTATTCACTGAATCAAAGGCTTTCTGAAAATCTATTGCTAGCATTTTGCCGTTGATTCCATATCTTTCAGTATATACGAGTATATCATCAATCGTCCTTATTGCATCATTGATTGTTCGTCCTTTAACATATGCATGCTGATTATGGTGAATTATTCTAGGGAGAACAGTCTGGAGTCTCAAGGCAATGGCTTTAGATCCAATCTTGACATCTACATTAATTAAAGAAATTGGCCTCCAATTAGAAATTTTTCGTTTGTCTTTATCTTTCTTTTCTATCAAAGTTATTATTGCTTGTTTTTGGGAATTTGATAGTTCACCTTTATCAAATGAGCAATTAAGACTGTCTACAAGAAGCTTTCCAAGACTTTCCCAAAACGCATTATAGAACTCAACCGTAAGGCCGTCGTTACCTGGGGATTTGTTGCTTTGAAAAGATCGCAAACTCTTAAAACACTCCGCAAGCGTCAATCTTCCTTCACACGCCATCGCCTCTTCGTTTGAAAGCTTTGGGATTGCCTGAGAAAGTAAGAATGTGTTTGAAACGTTGTTCGGGATCTTACAATTGTCAGTCTTGTAAAGACTAGAATAAAAAACTTCCACTTCCTTCATGATTCTTTTGGGGTCAGGGGTCAGAGGTCTTCATTTGTGCTAAATTTACATTGTTTGAAAAAAAAGGAAAGGAAAGAGGCAATGTGATGAGTCTATTAACCCAAACCGAAACCGGCCAGACTTAGTATTTTACTCTGTCTAACGCCAAACAATTTTACTCATCAATGGGGAACCCCTTGGAGTCAATGAGTTAATAACTCAGTGAAAAACTATGTCTCTGTTAATAACTCACTGAAAAACTATGTCCCCGTTAATATATACAATATCTTTTTTAGTCCTAATTTTGAGTCCTCTCTTGTAATGTGCTTAATTAATTAAATATAGATGTGGAGTAAAGACATATCAGCTCAAATAAGAGTAAGAAACTTACACCCATTGTCTCATCAGGCACCCTAACTAGGATGCCCCACTTGACAAGTAAAATCGTCTGGCATTAGACACAGTAAAATCTGTGAGTAAAGTCTCACTCCCAAGAGTCAATGGGTTAAATAGGTTCAGTTTCATAAGGCTCTAATAAAGACTGTATTAATTTTATGTGTTCTGGCAAGGTGATCCACAACTTTGGGGTAGAGGTGGAGGGCGTAAACTACAGGTTCCAGGTTAGGATTGCACCTGTCATTGTTTCACCATATCTGAAACAACCCAAGCTGTTACTGATGCTATCGTTAGGCCTAAACACTATGCTATAGATAATGTTTAATGGTTAAGATAGCATTTTTGTAAAGGTTTGGTCTGTTTCAGTTATGATAAAACAATGTCCTGCAACTTCAACTTGCAACATGCAACTTGCACTTTATACTCTCTGTTGTGACCTGGTATATTGCACTGTTCATTCTTGCAGGTACATGTAAACGTTAGCTGGCCAGTCGGCATGGATGTGCCTTCACTGTTGCAGCTTCTTTTGGCACGATGGCAGAGAGGTAAAAGGCCAGAAGAAGCAAACAATTGCCAGGATATTGACAGAGGATCTTGCCATTCAGCCGATGGTACCCAAGAAATGAGAAGCGACTTTATTGCTGTTCTTCATTATTGCAAACAGGTAGTTTTAAAACATTTGGAGGAAACTGTACCGGATTTCATTACTTTGTTTAGTGAATTTGATGATGAGAGATTCAGCCCCATAAACTGCCTTTATTCCCTTGGTTCTTTAGCCTTCAAACAAGGAAACATTGAATATTTGGGAAATGTTCAGACTTTTGTCGTTGAAAATTATGATTCTCCTGAGGCTAGTTTTGTGATGAATGATCTTGGAGTAATGTTGAGTTTAAAAGGGATGTATAAAAGAAGTGAGGAATGCTTTTCTGAATCCAAAAAATGGTTCCAGCGAGAGGAGGACCATCTGAAAAATGCTGTTGTCACGTTAAACTTAGCAGCGTTGCACATGATCCTTGGAGATTATAAGAAGGCATGTGATTTTTGCAATGATGCAGCTGACTTGTGTCATGACATAACCATGAGATCGACAAAAGACATTGATCTGCCTATGAAGGTTTTGAGAAGAGCAGCTGATCTTTTGAGTGAGTGTGGAAACTTTGAAAAGTGTTGCCATATTCTCAGGATTGGTGGAAAGTACAACTTTGGTGCGAGAAAAGCCTCTAAAATTGAAGTTAGAAAATGGTTGATGGAAATACAGCTCAAAGAGCAAACTGGTGAGCAAATTGAAGAACAAGAGCTTAAGGATTGTAGCTCGTACTTGCTTATTTTTCTAGAGAAGCCAGATGAACAGGCTTTGAATGCAGACCTCATAAGAACAGTTTTCACAGCTGCAAGAATTAACCACAGGAATGGTCTTCATGAGGAAGCTTTGAAGTTATTGGATAAGCTGGAAGCTGCCTTGCTTTTGTCGGGTGGAAGAAAGGATCCCTTGTACGGGTTGATGCTGTTTCAAGTTGGTCGGTTTAAATATGGCTGTGGAATGACAATTAATGCTGAAAATGACCTAAAGCAAGCTGATGCAATTTTGATCAAGCACTTTGGGAGAAACCATTTAGTGGCATATTGCAAGAAAATATTAGGTTCTTGTGCCATGCTGAACAACAACTTTGGTGATGCCTCTACAAACCTTGCTGAAGCTTTGACCTTTTTTCAGGATTTAAACAGTCAGCACTTTGAAGTTGCAGACATTTCCTTAAAGCTTGCACAACTACAACTTGAAGAGAGAAACTTTGAGCATACCAGAGAGATTCTTCTTGTAAATTCAGTGCAAAAAGCAGTGGAAATGCATATGTATAGTTTTGGTGAAATCTCGCCCAAGGCAGGTAGTGCGCATGTCCAAGCTGGACTGATTCTGCAGAAAGTCGACAAAGGTGCAGCTATTGATCAATTAAATAAGGCTCTTGAAATTTACCGTAGTCTTGGGGTTCAACTTTACTGTCCTGTCATCAAGCTGTGTCAAAGTATGACTGGTCTCTTTCAGTTGTGCTTGGGCAACAAAGAGGAAGCTGAAAAGTGTTTTGTTGATTCACTAAAGGAATCGCCTGTAACTGATGAATCCTATCATGATGTCATGTACCAAGTTGACAACTTGGCTGCTGAGTTCAATCCTGGTTGTTTTAAAGAAAGGCCTCTCTATCAGAGGGCTGAGATGTTTTCGCTTGTCAGTCTTGTCACCATGAAAAAAGAAAAAGACGACAGGAAGAAGTATCTTGATGCCCTTGTGAGTCTTGCAGAGGAGAGTGACACTGAAGAACATGGAATAATTGACTTTGCAGGGCACTCTTGTTTTTTCAGTCACATACATGTATCTTACCTTTCAGAGCCATATGTCCACTTTTTTATTTTCCCAGATCCAGAATTCAACTCCCAATTCTCAAATGATGACAAGGTAACGATATCACGTTTCAAGAATTCATCTTGCATTCTGTTTTGGAGAACCTCTTGCAAAATTCAAGAGATGAAAGAGTTGAGGAATTTGAACTTTCAGATCCGTGAAAGTGTCAGCACTCTCTTTTTGCAGCCCATATTCAGAAAGAGTTATGAGGAGACGGATGACTTCTATCTTGAACTTCCACTCAGAAGTTTGTCCCTGTGTTTTCAAATTGATTGTCTTCCTCTTTTAGTAGAGATTAAGTTGGGCGAACCAGGTAAAGAATGTGCAAAGTTTGATTACTTAACTTCGTGGGCCTTACAAGATTTGTCATCTCAGCCCGCTGTTCATGTTTCATACCTTTCCTATGAATTTTCCAACAAGCGCACAGCTGAACTAGCATTTGATAGCTTGGTTTTTAGCTCAAGTAAAGAACCAGTCCTAAACGATGTAAAAGTTCTTGAGGTTGCTGATGGTCATTCTCCACACATGAATTTTGCTTTTTTCGCTTCTCGACATAGCAGGTATTGTCACTTCTCTGTTTTTGTGGACGAGGAGTTACCAGTATTAAGAGTCAAGTCCCGTCATTTGAATGAAACAAATTCAAATGGTTTCTGTTTCTCTGTGCAATCTGCTATAGAAAATGTGATGTTGTCTTTGTACGAGACTTTC
>NC_090871.1:57486134-57501134 GCF_036669935.1 Montipora foliosa
GGTTGGACGATATCTGTTTCTTGAGGACAGAAAGAAACGTAGTGGCAAACTTCTTTCAGTACCCAGAGAAATTGCTAGTGATGAGAGTATATCTTGTGGGGCCAGTGCATCATTCAAATGTGGAACCACCAATGGAAGACTTCTTGGTGGAGCAGCTTCTCTCCAAGACAACCCAGGTATGTGAACAGTATTTTGATGTGGCAGTTTGACCTTTCAGGCTCCTACATCATTCTTATGCCTGATTTTTCTTTCTTTGTTTTGTTTTGTCTGGTGTGGTCAAAATTACTAGATCTGCATTGGTTTCACACCGCAGGGTTCCCTTCCCCGTAGGGCAGACACATGATCTACATTGTATATTTTTAAGGGTGCTACAGAACGTGTGCCCCTTAGTTGCTCTGGGAATTTTGGAAGATTAGTGTTAAAATCCACCTCTGTTGTGCAATATTTTGGTAGATTTGAACTTGCAAGCAAGATTTATACGCATTACCATATCCTGAGAGTAAAACCAGTGGTATGGAATTCATGAATTCTGTAATCCATATACCATATTACGGATATGGTGGCCATTTTGAAATATATTGTTTCAAATAGCTATTATGGGATTTTAAGGGGGCAAATTAGTATGCATGCCCCCATAGAGTTCCATAATAGCTATTTGAAACAATGGATTTCCAAATGGCCACCGTACCCGTAAAATGGTCTATGGGGAAAAAGATTTTGTTGTGACGGATTAATTTCTAACGTTGTAGGCTGAACCTAGGAAAGAGTGGTTTAAACGGAAGTTTCAATAGTGCTAGTGCAGATTCTCTATAATGAGTTTCAGAAGATTTTTCCATTCCTAAATTAAATTATTTTGACCATGAGAAAGTCATTGGTAAAAAGCTATCAGAAGGACAGAGAGAGAATTCAAGAGGAGCTATCAATATGATAATTAGGTCTGTGTGCAGAAGGAAGCCTCATAGTATGTGCAGAAAACACAATTTTAAAATTTGCTGTTTCTAACGTTTCCCGAGCTGCTACAAAGGGGTGGAATGATCGAGGAACCTTACAAGTATTATCCTCCAAGGTTTGACTTTGTGCAAGCCAACAGAATGTCTTTGATCTTTGTAAATAGTTGGGTCGAGGGTGGGATGAGTTTTAAGAATGCTTTCAAATTTCTTATGTGGAATTGGGAATACAGACTTTGTCATCTGCCGTGATCATTTGTGGGAGCAGGGGTGGTGCAGTGGTGAGAACACTCGCTTCCCACCATCACCACCAATCCTGGATTTGATTCTTGGTCCGGGCGTCATAAAAAATTATGTGCGTTGAGTTTGTTGTTGTACATGTCCATCTACATCTGCATGTTCCAGCAAGCGGCAAAGTCCCTTTTTGGCTTATGGCTGTTTCTGCTTAGGTGGCCTTATACACCGTAAGCCTTTTTAGAGACATCACTGCCAAGCTGGCCACTTCTGCTGGAGAGAACAGGACAGCCACAACACCGGGGACTACATCCCCTACTCTTATTGAATAGTGTGTGGGTTCTTTCATGTCCCACAGGGAACTTATGAACATAGAAGGTATTTGTGAGACGGTGCTTACGGTCGATAGTCCTAATCCGAGAAGACTTGAAAGTCTAACCATTTGGAGATGAAATTACAAAGGCAACACTTTCTCCTCAGTTATTTTTAAGATCCTGAGTGTTGATCCAGGTGGGGTTCGAACCTACGACCTCCCGCATGACAGCCCGATGCTCAACCAACTGAGCCACCGGTGCGCGGTTGTTGGTTCTTTCCTTGTTCCAAGAGGTTTTTCTCTGGGTACTCCAGTTTTCCCCTCTCCAGAAAAACCAACAATGCCAAATTCCAATTCGACCCGGATTGCACGGACACATGTTTGACGAGCTTCTGAGCGCTCTTAAGGTTTCCGTGGATTAAACAATCAAATTACAATTACAATGAACGAAATGATATATAAAGTGAATCATAATTTATACTGAACTGCGGATATGAAGTCAAGTAAAGCTACATGTATGATCCTCACAGTTATGGCCACAATTTTAGCAATTGCATAAAGAAGCCTGATAAATTCAGAACTTCAACGGGGTTTGAACCCGTGACCTCGCGATACCGGTGCGACGCTCTAACCAACTCAGCTATGAAGCCACTGACGCTGGGAGCTGGTTCAAACCCCGTTGAAGTCCTGAATTTATCAGGCTTCTTTACACAATTGCTGAAATTGTGGCCATAACTGCGAGGATCATAGCTTTACTTCGCTTCATATCCGCCGTTCAGTATATGATTCATTTCATATATCATTTAGTTCATTGATTCATTCCTCACGGTAAAATTAGAATCCGCAAATGACCGGCTCCCAACGCCAGTGGCTTCATAGCTCAGTTGGTTAGAGCGTCGCTCCGGTATCGCGAGGTCACGGGTTCAAACCCCGTTGAAGTCCTGAATTTATCATGCTTCTTTACACAATTGCTAAAATTGTGGCCATAACTGCTAGGGTCATAGCTTTAGTGAAGTGAAGTGAAGCTACTAGTCTCTCCCCTCGGGGCATTTCAGGACTAATTTACAATGTTTTACTTGAAATTACAATTACATTCCCATTCCTAACTCGATAATGTTAGGATCTGAGTTCGTTTTCTTTGTCACACCGTGTTCCAGTATTTTAGATGCTGTTGCTCAGCCACTGTTGCAATGCACATTGAATTGAAAAAAATGTACATAATTATTTGAAGTGCGGGCCATAAGCAAAACGGAAAAGTTATCCTCGCACTTATAGCTGGACACAATGTAAAACAGACACCTGAAAAACTCAGGTGCATGACCTCTGTGATGTCGGGGCCATGGTCTACCACTGACCAAAGAAGCCACTCACTCAGTTTTTCAGGTGTCTGTGAGAGACAATTGCTAAAATTGTCCAGAGGAGTGCATGCGAGGATCACAAGTCCCCCTTTGGATGTACAACTACTTGTTTTGATCCTGTTTTGTTCCACTTACCAGCTGTTTTTCATATTCAGACATTCGTATCATTGTTCACCTCTCTGAGGCAGGTACATGCATTAATTTTGCCACCTTGTTTGAAATTTCAGTCAGTGCTGGAACATCTTCCGATTCTTTACCATCGAGAGATGAAAGATTGCAAGATCGAGAGCAAGAACCAGATGAAGAAAGATGTGCAACTCAAATGTCTTGCACGTCTACAATAGGTTTTGCACACAGAAGTAAAGAGGGTGGCCAGAAGTTGACACCAGATCACGACTGCGACTTGTATGCATCCGTTTCGTTTGAGAGTGATAGTGAGGATCCTGTGTCAATTAACATTGAGGATAATGATCTTCTGCCCAAGGATAAAGTCGGAGCCAGTGTCAAAGAAGGCATTTTTGTACCCAACTGTCTTGATCGAAGTGGCCCATTGAGTGGTGGTAGCAGCATAGCTGTTAGTTCGTCTGATTCATTGGCTTTGATATCCGCTGAAAGTACACCAGTTTCTTCAAGTAGCAGCTCACAAGGATCCTTCGAGAAGTCAGCAAAAGCGCCAGAATTGTCCTTAACCACTCATTCTGCTTCAGCACATGGTGAAATCGTTAATGAGAGTGACCTGGGGCTCAATACAGGCAACAGTGAAGACGAGGTTCCAGGGCAGGCTCAGTTATTGAACAGTACAGATGATGTGACTGATGGGGGAAATACTGAGGTTGAAGACATCGAGGAACAGTCTGCTGATTACGGGTATGGGGCAACAAGAACAAGCCAATCTGACGCAAGAACGTCTCCATTATTTGAGTATGATTCACAGATCAGTTCTTCGGATAGTTCTGTATTCTGCCGTTTGATTGATCCAGTAAGCTCACATGTTGTTGATGGAAATCCCCTCCAGCTGCAACAAAGTTCCAGTGTACATGGTCAAACAGCATTGAGAATGCATGAATCTGATGAATCCAGTTCCTCTTCGACAGACTGGGAACGTTTAGGCGCTCGATCCAAACGTTCTCAAACACATCGTCCACAGATTGCTATATCACCTCCGCCCCCGCCACTAATCGCCAGCCCTGTATCCGATGGCTTGGCTGGAGATTTCTTAGTACGACATTCACAAGACAAAACTGTTCATGAAAGTCTGTTTGCAAATGGCAGGGATTTTTCAATTCTCGGAAATGATACATCGCAGGTAACTTCTTTTGTTGATGGAAGGACAAATGCGTCAGAAGCTTACAGAGTTAGGCCATATTTTGGAGCTTGTCAGGCGGCAGCAGTAGGGAATAATTCGTTTGTGAGATATGATGGCAATGCTTTCTCACCTGTCCCTAGTGGTGGTTTTGAAAGAGTAGGATTACTCGGTGGACGTTCTTACAATGAAAGATTGTATGGAAACAGTGCACCTGCAGCAGCAGCACCTTTGCCTAACCACACAGGACTAAGTAATGTCACTTTGGGTTGGAATGGCTCATCAAGCAATGGTGCAAGTAACGTTGATGGCTTTCTGCATATTGATCATGGAGTTACAGGGCAAGGAGATTATAGCAGGGAATCTTATTTCCGTTACGTCCAACGTAGCGCACACATGGGGCAGGTGCCATTACATTTGCGGAGTAACGCAATCTCAGGAATCACCCCTTCGGGTTTTGCTTATCGATTGTCAAGTTCGGGCCTTACTTTTGGCCAATTGGATGATGGTGCTGCTGGAATTCGGCGGGGACAGTCACTATATGCCACTCAAAGACATGTCGTGAGTGACGGTGATTCCGCCTTCATGGATGAGCAGGCCGCGAATGAACGGTCACACGATGCTGATCTATTACTTGGACAACAACAATCAATTGCGAAGAGGCGTCACGAACCAGGTAGCACCACCGCTGGAAGTGCTGTCATTGTGGGCAATTGTGGTTTGCCTCCTCAAATCTCGGTTTCGGCCTCCTGTGTTTCTTCTACCAGAGTTGTCTCAACTACAGCAAGTCGGCCTCTTGTTGTTAGTGCAAGTAACGGTACACGGGGTCTTGATAATAACGCAAGTAGAAATTCAGTTGTTTCCTCAGCCACACCTGTTGATGAAAATGCGGAGACCAGCCTTGCACCAGTTTCTGTTAATGTCAATGAATTCAACTCCAGAGGAGCTTTGTTGAATAGAGACAATGGAACAAACGATATCGGGCCGATCGACGATTCCCTTCTTGCTTTAGAACGACGTGTGGCAGGTGCCTCTGCGTTCGTTGAACGGGTGCTTAGGGAAAGAGAAGAACGGGAACAGTTTGAACGAGAAATAGGAAGAAAGGAACGAATGATTAGGGAAAGACGAGAGAGAGAAAGGAGGGAGAGGGAGGAAAGAGAGATACAGGAAGCCGAGCGATGGCCGCAGCAGCAGGAGGCAGTTTCTGTGCGATCTCCATGGCTCTGCGAACATTACCAGCGACATTGCCGAGTGCGGTTTCCTTGTTGTACACAATTCTATCCTTGTCATCGATGCCATAATACCTCAAGAAACTGTGAAAACGAAGAAGCCAAAGCATGCCGTGCGACGCACCTCAAGTGTTCTTTTTGCGAGCATGAACAAGAGGTGAGTTTTATTTTCGTGCTTTAGGCAGGGGGCTTTCAAGATTGAGATTAAGCTTTAAACTTTGGTTCTAGCGAGAGCACGAAGCTATTGAGAAAAAAAGTAAAACACATGGCGTACGTAACCAAGACTCGGTTAGAGCATTGCACCGGTATCACAGAGCCTGAGGTCATGGGATCGAATCCCGTTGAAGTCGCCTGAATTCTTTCAGTTGTCTATAAGAGACAGTTGCTTAAATTGTCCAGATAGAGTGGTTTTCAACTGAGTGTCGAAAGTAATTAGCGAATTGCTTTGGTTTATAATTACTTCACTCAGTGATTGGTTCAAAGTTCTCGCGCCAATTTTTGGACCAATCAGAAGTGAAACCAAAACCAATCGTGGCTCGCGCGTGCACATTTTCCTGCGCTTTGTGTCGGCTACGTGTAATTACTTCGAGTTTTGATTGGTGTACTGGATTGTCTCCGTCCTTTTTGATTGGCCAAAGTGATTACTTTGGGTTTGGTTTTACGACACTCGATTGAAATCCACTCTAAGTGCAATGATTAATCACTTCTAACTTTCGTCTTTTGTAAAAGCTCTGCCAGGAAATTTTTAACCCTAACCTTAACCTGAGTAGCCATTGCAAAAGGATTCAAGAACGATTTTGACCAAGAACAATAACCTGTCTCTCCGCTTGGAACTTAACTTAATTATTATGCAAATTCTGCGAAAGTAAATTATATTGTATTGCTATCCAACATGGCGGCCGTGTCACGTGGGTGCAAACCAAGAATACCGGACCACCAGGAATACCGGACTAAAATGGCGGAGGACGAAAGAGCCATTGTTATTCCGATTAGGCCTTGCTAATTAGGTATTGTTATGTTCGCTTTGTTCTTGTTTCATGGACATTAATTATTTCGGATCCGGTATATGAAAGACCAGCCAAGAAACTTGACAGTATTAGTATATGTAATCACATGATTTCGAGTGCAATTTGGAATAAATAAGCAGGAGTAAATTTGTTTCAAAGACGACCAAAATTACGTACTCGTGCAATTTGTAGTCTGTGAAAACATTTACAAGTGCTTATTTAGTCCAGATTGCATGAGAAAAGTCATGTGATTACTTATAATGTACATGAGAAAATTCGAGATGGTTAAGCAGAAGAAACGCGCTCGTATCACGCCATAAATTGAGCCATCCAGGGCTCGCGTTTGATTTCAAGACAAAAGATTTGATTGGTTCTGACCAAACCCAAATATTAGCCAATCATAATTCAGAATTTTGATGTGTAATTTGCACTGGTATTACACTTGAACTTCACTGCTCTCAAGCAATAGACCTTATTCACGATAGCCGCCATGTTGGATTTGCCTTTATCATGCAAATTAGCTACACACTTCTGAGGGGGCAAAGAACAGAAGTTCGAGAGGTTATAACGAACATCTTAGCCACACAGATGACTTGTTTCACGTTCATTGAATGTTTATCACCTAAGGAGTAAAATAGAATGCTTACACAAGTTACTTCGATGTTTTTAGCGAAAATTGAGCAGATAACGAAGTAGAAAGTCAAAATGTCGGAGGCAATCAAAAGATATAAAATTATTGTAAAAGGTACTTAATTCTAAATAATAAAATGTACTTTTAGCAATGTTAATTCAATATTTCGACGAGCCGATTTTCCGCAATTTGCCTTTATTCCAATGTTTGCCCCCCAGCATAACACATGGCTGATTTGCAAGACAGTTTGAAAACCAACATGGCGGCTATCGTGAATAAGGGCTTTTTTCATGTCTATTATTAATCTACATAAGACAGTTGAGATAAACTCCTAAATGAAATATTTCTGGACCATCGTTTTAACGCAAAAGATAAAGAATGTCACACAATCTTGTAACGCAATTTTAAACTACACGACGTTGCCTTTGGAGTAAAGCTGGTAATGTTACAACACTGTATATTTTCGGTTATCTTATTATAGTACATTCGGAATAAAAATGCCCCTTTGCTTTTATCTTTACGCTAAAATGATCATTGGGAGATATGCTTTCTCGTTATTTTTTATTTATTTTACTTTATTTTTTTTATTTTTTTTTTTTCGGAAGATTGATGAAAACAGTGGAGTTTGCGGCAAATGCGGTGCAAAGATGGCTGCCTATTTTTGCTCTATATGTAAACACTTTACAAACGTGGACAAGAATCCTCATCATTGTGAAAAATGTGGAATCTGCCGGTGAGTTGTTCTCGTTGTAATCCCCTTACCTCTTTGTATTTACCAAGGATCAATTTCGATAGCACCAGAATGTAATTTCACGGATTTAGGTAGTGTGAAGCGAGAGCAAGATCATTTGTGCTATAAAAGATGCTACCGAGGCAGTAAGTGGTTGTATTACACCTCTCAGATAGTAGGCGCTGTACGGTCCGCTAAATTTGACATTTTGCGGGATAAATTTTCTCTAGCAAGGTTTCTTTTTTTTTTTCTGTCGTTTATGGTACATGAACTATTAAAACCCTGGATCTTGCAAACAACTATTTCAAAAAGCCAAGGCGATTTATTCGTTTTTCGGATTTAGACGCGGCAATCTTTGTGGCAGTTGAACCTTCCGCTCGACTTCAACTTGTTTCCTTTTCTGCGCGGCTGATTATCACAAAGATATAATAAACATCTTACTGACCTCTACTCTGGGTGCCAGAGGATTTTATCTCGTTGGGGGCGACAGACTATTGAGCGGCGAAGCCGCGAAAGCGAGTCGCGAACCGACTACTTCGCTTTGACACTCCTCGCCCCTGGTGAGCGAGAAGACCTCTCTGGCATCCAGGTTAACTGACCTCGTTTTCTCGGTCCAATTACGGATCCTCGTTTTTCCTCGTTGATTTATGTCCTTCGCGCTTAGGCCACAAATCAACGGAAAAATTTACAGTAAGGAAAATGGTGAACTATTCTTAACAGGTGCACTTTTTGGGGGTATTTAGTATTATTTTTCTTGTGACGTAGAATCCACGCCGACAAGTCATTCCATTGTGACGTTTGCAATGTATATTTGGATAAACGACTTGAGGGGAA
Organism: Montipora foliosa; assembly: GCF_036669935.1. NCBI lineage: Eukaryota > Metazoa > Cnidaria > Anthozoa > Scleractinia > Acroporidae > Montipora > Montipora foliosa. Next base: position 57,494,721 of record NC_090871.1, read on the forward strand.
CCACAAATGCCGTCCCGATTCCGGCCACGATGAATGCTGCATCTGCTTGGAGGTTTGCTCGAACTTCACGAATTGACTTTCTTTGACGTGCTCCATGTCCCTTTTTGCTAAGCGCCAAAGTGTTTTTTTTTTTTTTTGATGGGCCATTACCGAGTTGCTGTTTGCGTCTGTTTGATAGAGAATCTTGATACATAACAATACAAATAAACAATAGTCGAAAATTTCCTGCAAATCAAGCTGATTTCCGTTTGACTGGTTCCCACCAAGACTCGCTTTGAAACAGAGGCAAACAGTAGTTCGGTATTTGGCATTTCGGGAATCTTTGTTTACATTTTTTGCTTCATTAGCATAAGGCTGTCGTTTTTTAATCAGTCGGCCAAGAATAGAGTGGTTTTCAATTGAGTGTCGAAAGTAATTAGTGAATTACTTTGGTTTATGATTACTTCACTCAGTGATTGGTTGAAAGTTCTCGCGCCACTTTTTCAACCAATCAGAAGTGAAACCAAAACCAATCGTGGCTCGCGCGTGCACATTTTCCCGCGCTTTGTGTCGGCAACGTTTAATTACTTCGAGTTTTGATTGGTTTACTGTGTTGCCTCCGACCTTTTTGATTGGCCAAAGTAATTACTTTGGTTTTGGTTTTATGACACTCAATTGAAAAAAAGTGCATTGCATTGCATAACGAGCTATCCCTGAAAATGCGAATGCGATATACCTGATAATGTCTGAACTAGGATGCTTTGATAAGTCGAAATTTTGCCAAAAAAATACATGGGATCACTAGCGCGTTTGCCATCAAGAATTCATCAGGTGTTGATGGCTAATAACTAGCTAGTTATCTGGCTAATCGCAAAAGATGCAGACCATCAAATAAACGTATGACAACGTAAAGAGATTATTTGCTAGCGGCGCCAAGCGCGGAAAATGCGCAATAGCAAACCAGAATTTGTTTACTGTTATCCTCGGATTGGCTCAGAGTTGGGCGTGAGATTTTTTTTCAGCCATCCAGTAGTCTTGATTTTCTAAATTAGCGAACGGACATTATAAATGCAGGCTACGTGGCCCTGCCTGCGTTCATTTGACTGTCTTGAAGTTCCTAATACAATTATGAATTCGCTCCATGCATATTTTTTTCTCGTTGTTTTGCAGGAGGCATTCAGTGGCTTTCAAATATTGCCATGTTCGCACAAAGTGCATCGGGAGTGCGCCATAGCAATGATCCAAAATGGCATGTAAGTACAATTTTTTTTAATCCGATACAGTTCTTGTTTTGTTTTGTACAGTGGTTCTGTGTCCTCGTTATATTTATATTGTATCGGTGATGCTTGTGAAAATGCTATTTTTTTTTTCAAATGCAACTATTGATGTTTAAGGTGTAATGTACCCATGGGAAAGATGGGAAACTAGTTTTTTTACGAAGAGGCAAAAGGAATATTGAAAAATCAAAGGTCGTAAGTTCGAATCCTGCCTCACTGTACGACTCTGATTTTTCAGTCGTTGTCGCCAAGCAACCACTTGGTTTTTTTTCTTTTATACACGTCGTTACACCTACGAAAATCTTGTTCCCCATTGACCCTATTATTGAATGATGACCAAGGATTATTCCTTCATCCTTGTGCTAATTATCTCTACAATTCTCGTTAGCATCGACAAAATACAAGAAAATTTCTGTTTGAATATGAGGCTTGTTGGTCTAATTAATGGAAAGAGTAATAAGAAATAGTAAATTCGTCGCAATAATGTGGTAGCCTAGACTGTAGTCTTCTGTAAATTCTGTGTTGACTCTGATACAACTTAAACATGAAAAACCAAACAACAGTCCCGCTCCTAAACTCGGCTGTATGTCTCAAATGTAAATGGAGAAATACCATTCGCTTATTTAAGAGATACTCGATTCGACAAAATGGCGAGACGGCTGAGGTATTTTTCGTTTTATCATTGGTTATTTAACATGTGTAAAAAAAAATTCCAAACACTTACAGCTAGTCAAGACTGTGTTCGTCTGTAAATTCTGATACAACTTATACTTAAAAACAGGCGCGCTCCTTAACTCGGCTGTATGTCTCGAATGTTATTGGAGAAATTTTTAAACAAATTGTGAAAACTAACCGTTTCGTGTGGTTTAAAAATACTTTCCTGTACGATTGGAGGGTCTCCGAATTCTATTTTGGGTAACATGTCAACTTATCGGGAAGGGTTTAGGCCCTGTTCACACGTATCTGGATATTTTTGAATCCGAATTATTTTCTCCGCGGATTCAAAAATTTTCACGCCCACATGTAACGTAATCAAATCGTATTTGCCCGTCCACTTGTATCCGGATTCGTTCTAGCACCCAGGAGTCCTCTATGACCGTTGTCAACAGAGCCTGCGCCATTATGCGTGCGTATTGGAGAGAAGTGATAGTTTTTCGTTTAGCGGCCATGTTGAGTGTTTACACGGTAAAGACTGGAATCTAAGTTTGTAACGTCGGGTTTGAAACTATCCGGATTCGACCGTCCACTCGATTCCAAATGGACCTCTTTAGCTTGTACGTTTTGTTATCCCATTTCAAACCACGTGATGTTACTTTAGGGAACAGTTTCTTTTAAATGTCGTCTTATGAACGTGCGACGTATGCATAGCTTATAAAAAAACAAAAGGGAAATTCCCTTGGGAACATCACGTGGTCTGAAATGGGAAAACAAAACGTACAAGCTAAAGAGGTTCATTCTTTGCGTATTCAAAACTATCCACTCTGGAGAGCAGATTCAAAAAGTTGCGGACTCGCATGCCGGATTCGCCGGTGGATATGGGTGGACGTGACGGCGAATCCGCAAAGAAAAAGTTGCGGATTTAAAAATATTCGGATAGGTTTGGACGAAACCTTAGAGGAGTATGAATGTGACCTGGATACCAAATTTCCTTTGGGTGGCACTCTTATGAATTAGAACTATTTTGTTAAAAAAAATTCCATTTATTGTACTGTTTTTCTTCGCAGTCGCACCTGTCCAGTTTGTCGACACCCGCTCTACGCAGCACCAAGCGAATGAATTACACGCGGAAAGATTATTGGTTGACTTGCATCTGGGCACGCAGCAAGCAGTCAATACATAACTCCATCAGGAAAAATGGACTCGGGTGGTTTATATTCAACGCTAAAAATTAAAAGATGAGTCGTTTTATCTCGGAAAAGACCCTGGAGATAATTTCAACCGTTTGATCCAATGCCTTATAGTATTAGTCGCCGTTGGCTCCCTGCTTAAAATAATTGTTCTTGACGTCCATATTGTTGCGTGATATTAAATGTGGACATTTTTCATGTTACGAATGCAAACGATAATTGTTAATTTTTGTTTGCTAAATGTTTTGTTCGCCGTTGCAAGTAGTATAGGGGGATGGATAGACGAAATTATTCAAAATGGCGCCCAGTGGGAAATTCTACTGAACCGGTTTTTGGATTAGGCTTTATAATGAGATGCATAACACGTAGGTGTACGGGAAATTCTACCCAAACCGGTTTTTGGATTAGGGTTTATAATGAGATGCATAACACGTAGGTGTACGAGGGTATAAGAGGGTGTATTCAAGATGGCGGCAGAGGTTTAAATGAACTGCACGTTATATATTTGGTTTAAATTGTATTATAGTTTTTCTTTTATTTGGAGTGAATGAACTGTCATATATTTGAGTTTGAAGTGTAGTACCTACGTGGTATGCATCTCATTATAAACCCTAATCCAAAAACCGGTTTGGGTAGAATTTTCACCGCTGCCGCCATCTTGAATATACCCTCGTATACCCTCGAGGGTATATTCAAGATGGCGGCAGAGTTTTAAATGAACTGCACGTCATCTATTTGGTTTAAATTGTATTATAATTTTTCTTTTATTTGGAGTGAACTGTAGTGTTCTGGTGGTACGGTTCCGCCCAACCAGCCGGTTAGTATCGCGCTTATATAGGGAAAGAATAATGGAGTAGCTAAGAACCAATGAGAAGGCACTGACGTCACAGTCAAACAAGTTGAAACAAGTTTAAGGGTTGGTTAGAAAAACCAGTTTTGAAGATGATCAGTATTCAAAAGTCTTCAATAGCAATAACCTGTCAAACCGGTTTGCTTTTCTTCCTTATGGCACACCCTGAAATGGACGCGCGTATAAAGGTAATGGAAAAAAAATAGTTCAATTCAAAGATGGGCCGAATGATCGAACATCAGATTTTTGCTTTGGAGATGGACGCATTAACAAACCGTTTGCAACGGCTGCAATTGGACAACAAAATCGTAACCTTACTTAACGAACTTTGGGATAAGATGAATAAAGGAGGCTCTCGCAAAGTTGAAATAACAAGTGTTGAAGATGGAATGGAAGTCATAATTGGAGAGCTAATGGTTCCAACATTTTATTTTACGAACGAGAAGAAATTTTCCCGTCAACTTCGTTGTATTTTGAAGTCAGCGCTACAAAATGAACACTGGCTACAGGCAAAGATTCATCAACTATTTGTTAGAGAGGGAGAACGCCATCGTAGATGGTACAATTGAGGAAACTTTTCCAGAAAGAGAGAGTTCGCCTTGAAATGAAATTCCATTAGCATTATTCGTTGCTTTTCAAATTTAAGTAGTTTCGAATGTGCAAAACGAATGTGCAAACGAGTGTTTGATTCCTTACCGCGTACTAGATTCAATAGCTAGATTTGTAAGGATGCGAAATTCCAGTAGCATACTTTGCTCTCTCGCTTACAGCTTTGTGAGGAGAATCATCCTGAGATAGATTACGAGGAAAATTGTATAGTCTGTATATATTTTAATAAAGGCCGGGTTAAACCCTATTCAACAACACGACTTTCCTTTGCAATTCAGTGTATATTTGCATGCCGAAACGTGGATGAAAATGGAAACAGTGATAATCATGAAGAATGTGATCACTGTCAAAGGTTAACTGAAAAACTCTTTGACAATTATTTCTAACTATGTAGAGAGTTTTTCAAGTAACCTTTGCTTCTTCATGTTTCATTCCTTTCGCTGAATTGAAAAGGCGTTGCAGTGTGTTTTTCAATAGGGTTTAATTAATTTATACACAGCATTTGTTCGCATTGTTTGTAAATACTTTAATTTGCTTGTAAATACGAAGATAAAAATATGATGCCTTTTTTTTTTTACTGGTTGAAAGTGAACGTTTCATTGCTGTTCCATCTTGTATGTGATAAATAGTCACTCTTCCACTCGCTAACAAATAGTTGATGAATCTTTGCCTGTAGCCAGTGTTCATTTTGTAGCGCTGACTTCAAAATACAACGAAGTTGACGGGAAAATTTCTTCTCGTTCGTAAAATAAAATGTTGGAACCATTAGCTCTCCAATTATGACTTCCATTCCATCTTCAACACTTGTTATTTCAACTTTGCGAGAGCCTCCTTTATTCATCTTATCCCAAAGTTCGTTAAGTAAGGTTACGATTTTGTTGTCCAATTGCAGCCGTTGCAAACGGTTTGTTAATGCGTCCATCTCCAAAGCAAAAATCTGCTGTTCGATCATTCGGCCCATCTTTGAATTGAACTATTTTTTTTCCATTACCTTTATTTTTTTTATTTGTATTTTACTTTTTTATGACTTTACAGGTATATAATACAAAAACGTAGAAAAAGATACAAAACAGGGCTTACAATACTTGCACGTCAAGTTACTTTGATTATTAACTGCAACGGAAACTATGCTACACTATACTACACTATACTACACTAAAACCAAGAAATACTTAACAAAAATTAAATAAAAAAATAGATATACAAGTATAAATAAAGTGTACGGGAATTATAGAAAACAAAATTTGGATAACAGCTACTATTGTATTCATTGTATTAATGGAATTACGAGGTTTCCATTTTTTGTCGTGGAAATGGATTTTGTTGCTTTTTCTCGCAATAACGCGTTCGGTTTCAAACATTTTCTTAAATTTATCGACTAACAATCTTAATTTTAGAGGGCCCTTATTTAACTTACAGCGATAAATAAAAAACTTACTTTCAAGGACAATGTAATTGATTAGGATGTTTATACTATCGCTCGTATCTAGAAACCCGAGAAGAACATCCTTAATGTCAAAGCTAACAGTTATATTTACAGAATTAAGAAGAGCCTTCAAATCGTCCCAAAAAATACGCACTTTTGTACAATAAAAGAAAACATGTTCTATGGTTTCTAACTCCCTTTCACAAAAATCGCATAAAGGAGAGTCGACTTTTTTAAACATAAACAGCATCTTGTTTGTGTACAAGATCCTGTTTAATAGTTTATTTTGGAATTCTCTTAATTTAGTGTCCAATGTTGTTTTGAAAGGCAGCAAGTATATCTTTTCCCAGTCTAACTGGGATGTGTGGGTACTGAAAAAAGCGTTGTATTTCCTCTGCGCTATTGGTGTAGAAGATATCTTAGAAA
>NC_090871.1:57511134-57516134 GCF_036669935.1 Montipora foliosa
CACACTTAACTGAGTCTTTTAACACTGGGTTTCCACCCGAGCAGTCAAGATCTGGATCTATGGTTACGTTAAAGTCCCCTCCTAATATAATTCTTTGGTCAGATTCATTGAATCCTCCATCGTAGATGAGCTCGGACAATGTTTTGAAGAAAATAGTTTGTTGAGTGGTGGTATTAGAAGCGTAGATATTTACCAGAAGAAACGGGACATCCTGAATAGTTGTCTCTAAAATGAGGTACCTACCTTCCTTATCAAATCGGATTGATTTTAATTTGAAGTCAAAATATTTTCGTACTAGAATGGCGACCCCGCGACTATGGAAAGAGCCATGGGCAAAATAAATATCTCCAGGCCACTGCTTTTTCCATTGATTTTCAATCTCCTCGGTGCTGTAAGTCTCTTGCAAAAAGCAAATGTCTGAGTTTTGCTTGATTATCCAATTGAAAATTGAATTACGTTTTTCAAACGTACGAATACCCCGAACATTCAGCAAAATAGTTTTAAATTTTAAGTTACTGCGATCCATTGAAATTTACATACGTAAAATGGAAGATGAAAATAGTAGCTGTTATTCCCAGAAGCGACATTGTTACCCGCACAGCAATTAGTACATTTTCGATTTTGAACAAAGAATGACCCACAAGCTAAGAGTACAATAGACAAGTTATTAACACAACAAACCGTACGCACAGTAACAAAAAAGACAAACGAACGCTACAACAGATAATTACGTAATTAAAACAGCAGCCAGCTATAGCTGTGGAAAAAAACGCCACTGACGAGAAGGGTCTTGCATTCATTACACTACACATACAAACAATAGATACAAAAAAGCTCCGTTTCTTTGGAAGTACAAATTCAAATTTTTCAGGAAACAAAACATGGCCTAAAAGCTGAATCCTACACTTCAACACCGTCAATAAACAGTTTATCTGGTTCACTTCTACTAAAATAAGCAGTCTTACCCTCCCCTTTAGCTTTCTTAAAACGCTGCATTTTCTTTCTCCTCCGTTCCATTATTTCTTTAGGGAGGTCTGCCGAAATTCCATAATTCTTGTCCTTCAACTTCCTAGCGTTAGCCATCACCTCCTCACGATCATGGTATCTCAAGAATCTTGCGATGATTTGCCTGGCCTTTCCACTGGAAGGGTTTTGCTTTCCAAGACGGTGAACTCTTTGGAATTCCATATCAGACGCGCTTTCTATACCCAGCTCCTTTGTTAAAAAATTGACTAGCACTTCTTTAATATCCTTTTGTACGGCTTCTTCTTCGATTCCAAAAAAACGAAGGTTCTCGCGACGATTCCATATACAATTTTTCATCCTTGAGCTGGTTGACCTGATTATGTAAATCTTGCAGTTCCGCCTTAAAAGACTTCCTTTCAGCGTTTGCAAAGATCATCCCTTCATCGAGCTCCAAAACCTTCTTCTCCGTCTCTCTTTTAAAGGACTCAAACCCGTCCATTTTTGCTTGAAGGCTACTCACTTTGTCATCTACCGCTTTAACATACTCTTCAACTTTTTCTAGCTTTGATTCAACTGTTACTAGCTTCTCCAATAAGAGCTCCAGTTTGGGCATAACTAAATCCGCCATGTTTAATGCAGTGGTCACTCCGTCCGATACGTTACTTGTTTCAGAGTCGGAAAATGATGAGTAGCGCCTAATCTTTTTGTCATCGGGCGAGCGGTTTTCCTCTGCGGATGAAGTTGAGGAACTTTGGCGTGTTTTTCGTTTGGTGGATTCAGCTTGGTCGGCCATGCAACGCTTCCAAACACGGAGCTATCATAGACACGTTCACTCAGCCATGTTGCCCGACCCAGTCTCCTTCCAGTACCTTTATACACGCGTCCATTTCAGGGTGTGCCATAAGGAAGAAAAGCAAACCGGTTTGACAGGTTTTTGCTAGTGAAGACTTTTGAATACTGATCATCTTCAAAACTGGTTTTTCTAACCAACCCTTAAACTTGTTTCAACTTGTTTGACTGTGACGTCAGTGCCTTCTCATTGGTTCTTAGCTACTCCATTATTCTTTCCCTATATAAGCGCGATACTAACCGGCTGGTTGGGCGGAACCGTACCACCAGAACACTACAGTTCACTCCAAATAAAAGAAAAATTATAATACAATTTAAACCAAATAGATGACGTGCAGTTCATTTAAAACTCTGCCGCCATCTTGAATATACCCTCGAGGGTATACGAGGGTATATTCAAGATGGCGGCAGCGGTGAAAATTCTACCCAAACCGGTTTTTGGATTAGGGTTTATAATGAGATGCATACCACGTAGGTACTACACTTCAAACTCAAATATATGACAGTTCATTCACTCCAAATAAAAGAAAAACTATAATACAATTTAAACCAAATATATAACGTGCAGTTCATTTAAACCTCTGCCGCCATCTTGAATACACCCTCTTATACCCTCGTACACCTACGTGTTATGCATCTCATTATAAAGCCTAATCCAAAAACCGGTTCGGTAGAATTTCCCACTGGGCGCCATTTTGAATAATTTCGTCTATCCATCCCCCCTATACTACTGTTGCATTTATTGGCTTGTTTTTGCGATTGGATCCCAAAAGAAAGAGAAAAAAAATTAGAGTTTTGAAATTTATGATGAAAACAATCGGAGTTGAGTAAAAAATGCCAACCTCATCATATTGTAACAAAGTCTTTTTTTGACACGTTTCCCATACCTTGTACAGTCGTTCTTATGTCATATTTTACGTTTAAAAACCAAAATATATATATATATATTAAAAAACAGGAGTACAGAAATACAAGTATTCGTTTCTTGTTCATGTTTGCACAAATTTATATAGTTTCTTTTTTATAACGACGAGAGATTAATATATTTGGAACTATATGTGCGATGTTGCATCAAGTTAGAAGAATTTTTCTTGTAAGTCGTTGCAGTTTTCCTCTGTAAAATTTGATGATCCATTTTTGTTTAATATTTTGTTTGCTCTGAAAGGAATTTTTTTCCCCTAATGGAGCCTGTGAACAACCCATTTTCATAATGGGAGACAACGCGAAATCCATTGTTTGCAAGAAAGAGAGATGAATGATTAGTCAGTCGTGAAAATGTCCAAGTTCCGGAAACTGCAGTTAAACTTCTGTACTCTGTAAGAAACCTTAAAGGGAACCTCCACTAAAACAAGAAGTTAACTTTAAAAAATTGAACATAATGCTTACCATCAAAATTGTGCGAATTTTTTCTAATGGGAGCGTTTGTATCCAAAATAAACAAATTTCAAAAACACTTGTTTTGGTTTTCAAATTTCCCGGGCGCTGCCATTTTGAATAATTGTGACGTGTAAATGGTTGCCCTATTGTTTCAAAACAAAACTCTGTGTGAATACAATAAAGCAACCATTACACGTCTCAACTATTCAAAGTGGCTGCGCCCGGGAAATTTGAAAACCAAAGCGATTTTGAAATTTGTCTATTTCGGATAAAAAGATCGAAAAACTTTGATTGTGAACATTATGTTCCGTATTTTAAAGTTAAACTCTTGTTTTAGTGGAGGTTCCCTTTAACTTTCCCGAAGAGGTAGCAATCCGAAGGTCACCATGGAGTGTGATAAACGACGACGGCTACGGGAACAGCAGAAAGCAATAATACTTTTGGCTAGAAGAGGAAAAATAATCCGCATTTTTGTTCGTTTCTTTGGCGTATTCTGCTGAGGAACAACAGGGAGTGGAAAGCCCTGGCTACACTTTATAACAATGTTAGCAGAACACGTCCCAACAATGTTATAAGAACATTTCTAACAATGTTGGATAGGCATATAACATTGTTGGAAACAGGTCACTTACGTCGCAATTTCCACCTCCGCTTCTTTGCTTGAATTGCTCATAGTTCTCTGATTGGAGACTGGGCTCTTAACTCTGATTGGTCTTTGCAATACAGCATTGTCAGGAGCCCATCTGGTGATGGGCTCCTGGCATTGTTGAAAAGGCTGCTATACGCTTCAACATGTTGGAAAAAATGTGTGATCGAAATCAAAACTCTCTTCCGGTTGGAAACACGTCATCAAACATGCATGCTACACGTTCTAACAAATGTTTTACAACTATGTTTGAACGCGTAGCCGAGGCTGAAGAAACGACGAAGGCAATAACAGCGCCACAAAACACGACTATCGCTATATCATTGGTTAAAAGAGTGCATTTTTATAATAGCACGTCAGTTTGCAGTATTTTGCATAACGACGTGATGTCACCAAATTTGAGGTTTTGACGACGTGAGTGTGCAAATTGAATCTTTCATTCTCCATTTTTACCCTGAAAGTTTGCCAAGACGCAAAACGCGCGTGCAGAGCCGCCTTTGTTTTTGTTCACAAACCAATTGTCTTTTTTGTGGCGTTCTCGTCGCCTTCATACATACATACATACATACATTCATACATATTTAATAAGCCTAGAGGTCGTGAGACTATACAGGATCAACCGCCGTCGTCGTCCGTTCGTAATAGGGAACTTAAGCAACGACGACGGCGACGGCACCGAGAACGTCATCTCAAAATATAAATTCGCGTCATTGTAATCACTTTGTAAACCTGTCAACCCTTCTTATATGACAAGGGTGTGGTAGTTCCTCAAAAATGACATTGGTCGGAACGGCGCTTAATTTAGGGGAGAAAATGAAACTTTAGCGTCAAGTGCTGACGTTCTCCTTAAAACCTAAAATTTGACTATTTCACGTTGTTGTTTTGATGACGACGGCAAAGAAATGGACAAAAGTGAAAAACGCACGTGCAGGGCGTGCAAAGCTATTGTTTTTGCCTACTAAATATGCACATTTGTGACGTTCTCGTTGCCGTCGCCGTTGTCGTTGCTTAAGCTCCCTATTAGGGAGCTTGCGCAACAGGACGGCAAAATGACGAAAAAATGTCGCGCGAGACTGTGCATTCCCAATCTTACGCGATATTTTTTCGTCATTCTGCAGTCCTGAGTCTTCCAGCCATCCTGTTGCGTAAGCTCCCTAATGTC
>NC_090871.1:57521134-57536134 GCF_036669935.1 Montipora foliosa
TTATGGAGAAGCTTGGGTGTTATAACCATGGGTCTTTTACGCACTTGTAATAATGCGCGACATATTGCGGGCACTCCCTATTTACAATTTTGAACATCATGCACAATTTCTTGTACATGTATTAAGTCATCGATAGGTAGCCACTGTAATCTAGAGAACATTTTAACTGAGCTGTACATGTCCAATAACCTTGCGTCTAATATTATCCTACTCCCTGCAACGCTCTTGTTTTGTTTTTTTTTTTTTTTAACGGTTGATCTGTTAACTATGTTAACTGAACACCAAGTGACCCACGTTTTAAGCTTTTATTTCAAAAAGACATCTGTTTATATTAACTGGAATTTTCCTATTTAATGGTCCGCCATTACTCACTTTAAAATCTTGAGTGAGCTGGATCGAGGAGAAAATGACGTCAAATACTCACTTGTTTAAGAATGCAGTGTACGCGGCTGAATAAATATGCAACATTCGGGATTTCAGACTTTTCAACTTGTGTTTTGCATATCTTATAAGCTGTATTCACATGCTGAGATTTTACCCTTGTGAGTAAATTTCGTAACTTTTCCCTAGATCCAACCCTCTGAGGTACATTCGGTCAGTTTTGAAAGTGAGTAACGGCGGGACGGTGTATCCAAAACTTACACTCAAAGTAAACAACCTTTGGATGAATATCGAAGCTCAAAATGTTGCCGTCAGATGATAAGCAAACAGTTTCCATACGAAAAACTTTGCACTTACACTCGCTTCGAAGAGGAGGCATGAACTCGGAAATGGCCTCTTCAAATGTCAGTCAGTTTCGCTTTGCGAGCAAACTAAGGAAATCTGTGACTTAGCTTTCCGGTGGTATCATCGCTGAAAGAAGCGACATGATAGTTCCCAGTAAACGCAACGAGGTGTATTTTTCAAGGTACGAACGTGTCGATGTTTATAATGACCACGTTTTCGACAAAAATGTTTGGAAACGTTGGAAAATCATTGTGAAACATCTAATTGAACAAATTGCCAACGATCGATGGGAAACGTTGTGAATGCGTTACGAATCATTGACGAACGTTAGAATGCATTGTAATGCATTCAAACTGCGTTGAAATGCATTGAAAGTTTCACGAAGCCCGGTTTTCCCAGACAGAATCACATTTTAACATACCAAACCTACCATATTCGAACGCACTCTCTAATCTACGATTACTGCTAGTATAGGATCCTATAGACAAAACTAAAAAAAAATAAGATTTAAAGGAAAGCTGGGATATATAAATTGTGTAAAACAAGGGAACCGCACTGTACAATGCCGCTGGTAATGTTCAGAGAGCCATGGGAACCCACGAAGAAAAAGCCTCTTGCTTTTGCTCTTCCACTTCCTGTATCTCTCTTTCCTCTCTCTCCCCCCTTTCCCTCTCTCGTCTTTCCCTAATCAGTGGTTCCCTTCTTTCTATTCCTCGTGCAAACTGTTGGCGGTCTTCTCTTTCCCTTAGCACCTGTTCAACTGGCGCAGAGGCATCTGCTACACGTCGTTCTAAAGCAAGAAGTGAAGCGTCGACTGGCTCGATATTGTTTGTTTCATTGTCTCCATTGAACAAAGCTCCTCTGGAATTGTTTTCATTGGCATTACCAGAAAGTGGTGTAAACCTGGTCCCTGAGGCATTGCCATCACCAGGTGAGATTGTGGAAAAACTTGAATTTCTGACAAGACTCCATGTGTTACTTGCACTGACAACAGGAGGCCGACTTGTTGCAGCTGAGACAATGGATGAAACACTGCAGGCCGAAAAGGAGAATGGAGAAGGCAAACCACTGTTGTCCACAATGACAGCACAGCCAGAGGAGGTACCTGGTTCAAAACATGGCCTAACTATGTAAGCTTCTGATGCATTTGTGCTTCCCTCAACAAAGGAAGCTCCCTGCGAAGTATCGTTACCAAGAAAAGAAAAATCTCTGCCATTTGAGAACAGACTTTCATGATCCGCTTTGTCTTGCGAATGTCGTACAACGAAATCCCCAACCAAACCAACGGATACAGGGCTGCTGATTAGTGGTGGCGGTGGGGGTGATATAGCAACCTGTGAACGTTGTGTTTGAGAGCTTTTGGGTCGAGCGCCCAAACGTTCCCAGTCAGTCGAAGAGGAATTGGCTGCATCAGAGCCATTCATTCCCAATGTTGTTTGACCATGCGCATTGGATCTTTGTTGCAGGTGGACGAGATTTCCATCATCAACACGTGAGTTTTCTGGATCGGCCAAAGGGCAGAAGGCATAGTTATCTGAAGAGCTGATCTGTAAATCACACTCAGATAATGGTGATCTTGTGTTGGACCGGCTTGTTCCCGATGCCCCATAACACAAATCAAGAGACTGTCCCTCAATGTCTCCAACCTCAATATTTCCCCCATCAGTCAAATCATTTGTACTCTTCAATAACTGAGCCTGTGCTGGAACCTCTTCTTCACTGCTGCCTGTATTGAGGTTACCCTCATTGGCGATTTCACCAGGTGCTACAGCAGAACGAGTAGTTAAGGCCACTTCTGCTGCTTTTGCTGCTTTCTCAGAGGACCCTTGTGAGCTGCTACTTGAACAAACCGTTGTTCCTTGAGCAGTGCTTAAAACCAATGAATCAGACGAACTAACTGATATGTTGCTACAATCACTTGATGGGCCACTCTTATTAGGAGAGTTAGGGACACAACTGCCCTCTTTGGCATTGGTTCCTACACTCTCCATTGACAGAGGATTATTATCCATCATGTTAATTGACACATGATTTGCACATCTTTCGTGATCTTGTTTCTGTTCTAGTTCTTGCAATGATGATATTCCAGCACTCTCTGAAATTTTAAAGAATGTGGCACAATAATTAATGGATGTACCTGTATAAGAGAAGAACAGCGGTACAAAGGTCTGAATATGAAAAACAGAATCAAAAAAAGTGTATGTACATCGAAAGGGGGAAGTGAACCTCGCCCCTGTTCTCGACAATTTCAGCAATAATTTTTATTGTCCCTTACAGGCAATAGAAAAACTGATTGAATGGCTTCATCGCTCAGTTGGTAGACCATTCCACCGGCATCACAGAGGTCATGGGTTCGAATAATATTGAAGCCACCTGAATTTTTCAGGTTTCTGTAAGGATACAATTGCTTAAATTGTCCAGATAAGTGTGAGGATCACTTCTACATTTCATCTATAGCCCTAACTTCAAATATATACATTTTTTCTTTTCTATGTACATTCCAACAGTGGCTGTGGAACAGCATCTACAATACTGGCACACGGTATGGAAAACACAGTCAGATCTCAACAAGTTTATTGAAAGGCAATGGTCACGGTGGATGGTAAAGTCTGTATTCCCAGACAATTTGAAAGCACTTGAAAAAACTCATTCCACGCATGACACAACTGTTTACAAAGACATTCTGTTGGCTCGCACAATCCTTGCTCCCCAATGAGAAATGTGTGATCAAGCCCCAAGAACATCTGAGTGGAACGTCTACATCATCAGATATTAATTCGTTATGACAGAATCTACTTTGTCATGGTACAGATAACTCAATCCATACCACTGATTTTACTCCCAGCAGAGGGTAATCCAAGTTTCTCCAGGAGGTCAAAACGCTGTATTTCTTTAAGCAGCTCTCCTATGTCTGTGCACGGGTGTTCACTGACTCTTTCCACTTCTTTTAACAGTTCAAATCCCACCTTCATCTTGGCAAGTCTGAAACCATCGACTTTGCCCCTGGCCAGAGTCTTCATATGTTTGAATTCCTCCACTGATAATGAGTTGGAAATTTCTATAAGCCTCGCTTGCAAGTTAAAATCTGTCAAAGTAATACAAAACAGAGGAGAACTTTAACATGAATCTTCCATAATCCCCATGGCAAGTTTTGGTGTTATTTTAAGGGGCACAGATTCTTTTAGCACCCTTAAAAATTCGTAACGTGCGTCAGCCCTACGTGTCAAAGGAACCTTGTGGTATGAACCAATGCAGATCCGACAATTTTGTCCATCACCAAACAAAACGAAACAAAGAAAGAAAAATGAGTCATAAGAATGATGTAGGGACCTGAAAGGTCAAACTGCATTACTGAAATAAAATACACATACCTGGCTTCTCTTGGAGAGACGTTGCTCCACCAAGAGGTCTTCCATTGGTGGTTACACATTTGGATGATGTACTGGCCCCACAAGATTTACTGTCATCACTAGCAGATACTCTGGGCACTGAGAGAAGTTTGCCATTGCGTTTCTCTCTGTCCTCAAGAAACAGATATTGTCCAACCTCTGCTTTGAGTTGCTGATTTTCTGCCTCCGACCGCCTTAGCTGTTCCTTCAATTCATTTATTTGTTCAAGTAATTCGAAGCAATTATTCTGAGAGGTTGCAGACTCTTCGTCCTTACTTAACATGAAAGGATCAAGGCCACTATTTGTGGGAGTTCTCACTCCAATACCGTTTGCAGCTGACACTTTCATTTCCTCCAAGGAACTTTGACATTGTGGATGATGCTGTACCTTAATATGCATATCAGGACATTCATAACATTCTGCAAGAGGCTCTTCTGGTCGTTTTGGAACACCGTCTATTGAATCACAGCTATCTGGGTTTTCCTTTTCATTTAATTCAGTCTTAAACTGAAAAATGTCTGCATAATGGTGTGTTTCCTTTATTTCTGGTTTACTTTGTGCTTTGGCTAAACAGTCATGATCCAAATCCTCATCTGAATATTCGCAAGGCTCTTCTTGTAATTTTGATGCCAAAGTTGACTTCTTTAGATTGAATGGATCACCCAGGCTTACTGATAGTGAGTTCAGAGAAGGTGAAGGAAAGGCTGATGATGGGATTGAGTGCTCCTCATTGCTCTCAATATGGGGAACGACACTGTTCAAGGCCTCAAGCTCAGTTCTAACATTTCTGTTACTTGACAGGTACTCCAAAATGCAAGAGCAAACATCCTATTAAACATACACACAAAAAAAATGATATTTTCGTCATCCTCACACATGTGTCAATATAGAATACTG
The DNA here is from genome assembly GCF_036669935.1 of Montipora foliosa. Taxonomy (NCBI): domain Eukaryota; kingdom Metazoa; phylum Cnidaria; class Anthozoa; order Scleractinia; family Acroporidae; genus Montipora; species Montipora foliosa. The sequence goes on from NC_090871.1 coordinate 57,526,148, forward strand.
TAATTACAAGATAGCAATAATATTGGAGACACTGGACTTTTCACAGCTATGACAACAAATCTGATCAAACGAACGCATTCGCCAACTGTTGGCCGACGTGACAGTCATCAACATCCTTTTCTGGTTCTTACCGCATGCTATCAATGTGTTTGTGGAGTCAATTTTAGTAAAATCATCTGGCATTACACAGGCTAAAATCTATGTGTGTCACTATTAGCAGGGAAAGGTCCAAAGTGGATACAGATTTATTTAGAAAAATAAAATGGAAAATCTCAATGAAACTCCTGTCAAGTTTGAATCTTTTTAACGTGTGGAGTGCACACCATGCAAAAGACGCACATATTGTGAAACCTTCGTGGCCCCCAAAAAATCAGTTAACATAATCCTTGAATGCCAGTGTTGCAAATTGAATGCAAAGGTAGTCAAGTTCAATCGGATAACAAGTAAAACTCTTTTTTTCTCAATTCTTTTGTTGAAGGAAAAAGTAATCCTACCAAAAAAGTCTCAACAGTTGTGAGACAAACCAATTTAGTATTTTTGAGGGCAAATTGAAAAAATTGGCACGCATTTCATAAGTGTGGTAGGGAAGTAACTTCACACAGTGCCTTAATCCATAACTGTCGGCTGAGCTGCGTTTTGTTTTCCAGGAGATTCAAGATGTCTAATTTGCGTAATATGTAGCTCTAATAGTACACGATATCGTTTTGATATCGTAAATCATTGTTGCGCCATGGTAGATGTGTTAAGTAAATAGCCCCCTGAGAAGACATGTGGTTACCAGTAAAATACTAAAACCAGAAAGATTAAAGAAAATAAAAAGGAATCGGAAAACATTAGCTTCGAGGCTAACATGAAGTTTCATTCAACTTCTTTTTCAATGGAAATCAATTAAGCGTGTACTCTGAGCGTCTAACAGGTTCCCACGACAAAAAAAATTACTGAAGTTAAGCCCTATCCAGCAGTGTCCGTGTCTGGATGGGAGACCTCAAAATGTACGACTAGCTGTCGGAAACATATTAGCGAAAATTCTATTTTAACGCTCAAAAATGCGAGCTAAGTAAGGAACAGATTTTGTTAGCCTGCTTTATGCAACACAAATATTGATGCAAAAGTAAATAAATATTGATACATTGTTGTTAGGAAGAGCAGAAGGAAGGTCTTTCGAAATGTCGATCGAGAAAAAGGAAACTTGATTGCCATCGATCAGCAACAAAATTTGCGACATGAAAACAACATAAATTTTGTGCCATGAATATCAAAAGTTACCATCAGCGAAAAACATTTTGGGAGATTTTTTGATACGTTCAAGTTTTCTATTGTACTTTTCGCTGCACAAGTAAATCGCAAAATCGAAAGTGATATCGATTTTAGCGCCCACCTCTGATCAAGTTACCTTGCTTGTTACTAACAACTCATGAAACAAAGGGTACATATGTGGCAAAATGGCGGCAAGACACCCGGTTTTTGTTTTTGTTAGTTTTTTTTTTCTTTGAAGTGTTAAAGTTCCACAAGAAATGTGCGAATTCAACAGAAAGAACACAGTCATCCAACTCTCCTAGACGAGGTTGTTTATCACCAGATAATTCCATCGTTTTGGAAATAGAAGCTGCCTTCCGTCACAAATTCTTGTTGATTTTGGGGCTCATTTGCTGAATTTCAAGCACGCTTCGAACAAACCTGTTTATTTTTGTGATTTACGCACGCGTTGCGGGCCTACTGCTGCCACGGAATTACACTCACTCACTCTTAGAGCCCCGTGACATAGTGTGTAGTGCACTTATAAGTGCACTACCACAAAAACTGATGTCTAAGCAAAAAAAGGACATGTAGTAGGCCACAGAAACTTAACGTAAATTTGTGAAGTTCGAGCAAACCTCCAAGCAAATGCAGCATTCATCGTGGCTGGAATCGGGACGGCATTTGTGGTTCCTCTCAATTAGTTTATCCAAACATACATTGCAAATTTCGCATTGGAATGACTTGTCCGCGTGTATTCTGCATCACAAGAAAAGTATGACTACTTAGCATTTTCCTTTTTACTAAAAGAATCACATCTTCACTGCACGCATGTATCTCTCACATGTGAGGATACTGGTGTCGTCATGGTAACTAACACGATAAGCCAATAAAAGCGAGCTTCCCCTTCATGATTGTAAGATACCTTTGTGCAGTAAAGGCATGGGCAAACGGCTTCAATATCCGTTTGAGTTTGTTGAACGATGTTGAACCATGTTGACTGCTCAGGTGGACAAACAATTTCAACACAACATCAACATTTGATAGGCCTTATCACGGTTTTGACCGCCATTTTGACGGGTAGGCAAAGCGTAAAGAATTTGTAGTGTTTATATGGGGATCCGATATCAAATAATTTTCGTTAAACACTAGTTCTGAAAAAATCATGAATTGAGAGCTGAAGGTACAGGGCAAGAGATTATACAGACCACGTTTTAGGCACTTACCTTTTACAGAAGATGCCCGGCAGCGTTTTCAATTTTTCCATGTATTTGTCTGTAGTTTTTCTCGCGAATTTTCAGTAACATTTACAGACAAATGTATGAAAAAATCGAAAACGCTACCACGCAGCTTTTAACGAAGGCTAGTCCCTAAAAATTGGTCTGTATAATCCTTTACCCTGTACCTTCAGTTCGCGATTCATAATCTTTTTAGAACTAGCGTTTAACCAAAATTATTTGACATCGGATCCCCATATAAACACTACAAATTCTTTACGCTTTGCCTACCCGCCAAAATGGCGGTCAAAACCGTGATAAGGCCTATTCAACAAAGTTTGCTACTATGGATACGGACTTCCTACTCAGTGAACGCAGACATGGATGAATCATTGGGAGACCATTTAGTGTGCACGCGCATACCCAACAATGCTGAAAGAGGGGGGCAAATGGCTTGAACTTCATTCAGCATTCGCGATAACGAAAGAAATGTTGAATGGTTGTTGAAGCAAACGTTCAACAGCTTTTACACTCATAAATTTGTTCGAAGAATAAAGTATAGCATTCGACTCCGTTTTTAAGGCACTTTTCAGAGAAGGCAGCCCAAGTAGGATTCAAGCTCGGTATCTCCCAATTTAATGGCATCTGTCAGGATGCGGCGATGCGGATCCCTAAAATCCGCATCCTCCCCATAATTATGATATTTTCCGCATAAACAGAAAAAATGCCTGATATTAGTGATAAAGCAGCTGCTTATCATCCTCACAAACATAAAAGCCAAAGAGATTGACTACTTCGAAGCGCTTATTTTCCTGAACATTGAAGATCGATTGAAGAAAACACGCCATTTCGTTCACAAGATGAAAGGTGGTAAGCATTTTCCACGCATTTTTCGGCACTGAGCCTGGTGGACACTAGAGCTTGTGTTATAAATTACAAATACCCTGGGGTCGAAATTTAAAAAATATCCGGTCGCAATTTTGCGACAAGATAAATGAAAATCAGATGCATTTTATAGTCGCAAATACTGTCGGAAATTAAATTGTATCATTTGTAATCGCGGGAAAATAGGAGCCCGCAATACATCATTATGTTTAAAAAGACCGCTGAAATGGTTAAAGATCGAGGGAATGGATCGCGGTCCAACCATATTACAATTTTGCTCCAAATATCCAATTAATTGAAGCACAACTCATGATGAGAAACAAAACAGTTTTTTAGCGCTTTGTTTATTTTAGCAAAAGTTGCGGAAAAATGCCAACTTAAATTTTCGCATAATCAACGCATGTTTAATTTACGCATTGAAGTGTCTAGTGAGTCGTTCTAGCGCTGGAGCACTAATTGGGGACACTGTAAACTATACTGAACAATTAACGTAAATCAAGTCAAATGTTGGTTTTTGAGGAAAGGGGAAACCGGATTACCCGGAGTAGAGAACCAACAAACTCAACCCACATATGACGCCGAGTCTAGGAATCGAACCCGTGACACATACATTGGTGAGAGGTGGGTGCTTTCACCACTGCGCCATCCCTACACCCCAAAATTTTCCGCATAATCTTTAATTTTTTTTCTACATCCTATCAGAAGCCCAGCGGCATTAAAAGGCAATCGCGATGACCACTAAACCACGGAAGACTATGCAGTATTAAAGAATTGTGCGCATGACCGGAAACGAGCTTTTGTGTTTTCGTTGCACGCAATTTCAATATCCGGATGATGGTGTGACTCGGTAACATTTCTTACCCATTATTTTATAAATACCATCGTAGAAGTTGTAAATCATCAGTTTACTGGTTTAGAGTCAACGACGTTAACAACAGTTTTAAATGTAAACAACTATTTTACTAACACACTTAACTATATGGTTGGGCTACGTAATGTGGACTTTGGACTTCGTACTGTGGAATTGAATTGGATATTGACCAGATATTGTAACATAAAAAATCACTAAACATCAATTCAAAGTGTTTCAACAAGGCTGAAAGGAGAAGGGGGGGGGGGGGAAGTTTCAACACTGCTGTTCAACAAAATCGAATGCATCATGGTGAAGCCATTTGTCCGGGCCTCAATATGATTGTCCACTTTGACATTTTTAATCTGTACATTTCATCAGTATTCATATAATAAACAGAACATTACATACTACCAATTGCACACAGTGTAATTTTGTGTACTGTGGACAAACAGAAAGATCATTAAAGACCCGAGTTGCGGAGGACAAAAAGGCAGTGGCAAGCTTTGAACAAAACGTGAAAGTTGCAAGCCATGTCCACCATTTCAACCACGACATGAACTTTTCCTCGAAGGCTGGCTCTTGGCACTTTGGACCCGAACGCTGGGAACGATTGTATTGTACTCCCAGAGGCCTACAAAGGCATTGCGCGAGCATGAATTACATGGTCTCAGGCGCAAGCTTTGCGCTACGTTACTTTATGCGTATGACAACGAACTTTGCTTTCATATCACTGATGAAGCCTCAAGTATTAGCCGAAACGTCTGTTGAAAAATATCAAAAGTCAGTGGCAAACCTTTTTCCATAGAACTTATAATACTACCAGCCCGTGCTGATAATACCATGGACAGAATGAAAACGTTCTTTAAAAAGCAGTTGTCCACATTGGTTGAAGATGGTGACCATGACTCTACTAACAAACAGGACAGGTAAAAGTTTTTGGTATCTTCAATGCAATAAGAACAGTCTTGAATATTTAGGTTGAAGACCTGATTAACGTGTGGTACTGATTTCCTTTAATTACATATGCCATCAGGTGAGACAAATTAAATATGAAAACACTGAAGAATGTCCAGAAAGTACAGTTCAAGACATAAGATAGTCTTTAACCTTTGCTGGTGCTTTTATGATGCGCCCGGAACGGGTCTGCATCGGAGAGTGTGGTGGACTTTCTCTCCCAGCGGGTGGCTGACATGGGGCAATGTAACATTCTTCTTTCCTTCAAGGAAGTTACTTGAACAGGGCTGCACCCTGGTCTTTTCTGGGCGGGTCTGCGCAACAGAGGTCTTAGGGCGCTTTCCTTTTGTCAGAACTGGCCGGCCAGACCCGTCATTTTGCAAAGAGAATGCAATAATGTGAAGGAACACTAGCACGATAATCCCTCACATTCTTATGGAAAAGTATATATCATCCTCGAGGTTTGTTAATTTGAAGGCGTTGTAGAGTTATTCCTCCAAAATGCCCGGTCTGGCCGGTCAGTTCTGTCAAATGGAAAGCGCCCTTAGTGTTGGAGGGAGTTCTCTGGTCATGTATCGTATTTGGTGTCGTTTTATCTGGCACAGATTTTTCGTACTGGGTGGGCTTTGTAGTCTTGGCTAAGTGTTGTCTGTTGCGTCTGAAAGTTGTTCTAGCTGATTAAACTTCAAAGGATCTTTCGCCAAGCCTCTTGGTAACTTGGGCCTTGTCCCAAGACTTCTGACGTAGTGCAAATGGTTTCAAGTGGACAGTTTCATCAGGAATTAGAATTGGGAGGTTGCGACCAGTACGGTTATAGTACTTTGCTTGCCTCCCTTGGTTCGAACTAAGAAGAAGCACAGATTCATGAGGGCTAACTGGATTACTGGGCTCGAGTAGGGATTGTGTGATTGGTATCAGGGTTCTGGTTCTTCTTCCCAAGAGCCTTTGTACTGGGCTTCTGTCTACACCTTGTGTGGGCACATTTCTGATGTTCAGCATGGCCAAATACTGATCTTCACCTGACTTGGTTGCTTTACGGAGCATCCGCTTTGCAACTTTCAGAGCCAATTCGCACTTGCCATTGACTTGGCTGTGGTGGGGAGAGGTTGTTGTGTGCTTGATGCCCCAGCTTTCAGTGAATTTTCTGAATTTGTCAGAGATAAACTGAGGGTCATTGTCAGTAACCAGTTGCTTAGGTATGTCGTATCTGGCCAGGTGGGCTTTCAGCTTCTTAATGACAGTTGAAGATTTAATTTGGTGTTGTACAGGTGGTCTATTTCCCAGAAGTTGGATCTGTATTAGACTGTCACAAGATACTCCTTGTTCTTGCAGGTGAATCGATCTGCTGCAATCTTTTGCCACGGACTGTATGGAATTTCGTGACTCATAACTGTCTCTTTGCGAGGGGTCTGCTCAAATTCTCTACAAGCTTCACGACCAGAATTTGTGCTTTGCAATCTCAAGAGATTGGTTAAAAACCATCTACATATGGCAGCACGCCCTACATATGCTTTTTACATTTTCCTACATTTCTTTGCCGTTGTCACCTTAAAGATGTGAAAAGACTAAACTCTGAGGTCAAGAAGCAGGAATTCTGCTCACTCCGAACTGCCATATCGTTCGTACCAAATTCCATTCATGGGATGTTGGAACAAACTTTCGATGTCAAATGTTTTTGGGACAACCACGGAATAATCTAGAACAAGAGGCTACCAGTAGCCTACTCTTTGATCGAAGGAATTTTAGCCGATTTCCTTTAAAAATTCACATTATTTCAGTGATGTTTTACGTTACGATATCTTGGTTAATATCCTGTTCAATTCCATACAATTGTATTCCAAAGTCCACATTCCGTGACCCAACCATATAGTTAAGTGAGTTTGTAGCATAGTTGTTCACATTTAAAACTACTGTGCTGTTGTTAATGGCGTTGACTCCAATCAAAATCGGTAAACAAATACTTTACCATTTCATACTTTTTCTTAACAATACCAGGAGAAATTAACCAGAAAGATGCGTTACTGAGCCATACGATGACAGGATACTGCATTGCGTGCAACGGAAACACAAAATCTCATTTCTAGTCACGCACACAATTTTTTAATTCATATTTCGCCATTAATTTGTTGCGTAGTCTCCACTGAATGACGAGATACCGATTTCGAATCCTAATTGGGCTGCCCTCTGTGAAAAGAAATTTTAGGAATGCAAAGCGAAATCGCAAGAAAATATTGGATTAGTGTTGTTTAAACTTGGCAACAGTAATCTACATCAAGTAACGCACAAAACGATACTCTCTGCTGTTGCCATGGCAACCAAAAAGTTTTGCTGCTGGGCCTGTTTAATGCAAATTTGATTCTGTCGTTTATTGTCGTAATAGGACTTGTTCGCTCTTGGTAAGCTTATACAGAGATGTAAAGCATTATGGGCAGCACATGTGTTTCAAGTCTGACCATCTGCCTGTACTTATTTGGTTCATTGCAGAGAGAGACTGGAACCCAGAGTGTTGCTATCGCAACATCTTAATGGGTGTCACTCTGTGCCTAATCTGATGTACATTACTGGTGCAAAGTTTAGATATCATCGCTACAATATTTTCGGAAATATTCTCAATTTTGGGATTTATTACAGTCATTTGTAATATTTATGACGTCATCAATTTGTTGACAAAAACTTGACTATCTGTGGAACGAAAGAAGGCATTCCCGAATAGAAAACACCATTCTTCATCATTCTAAATATCTTTAAAACAAGAAAAAGGTATTTTTGACATTACAGGCACTTTTAACAAAAGGAAATAATGTTTATTACTGGTAAAACTATATCTAAAAAATGAATTCAAAATCAATTACTTTCACTTTCAAATTTTACAAGTGCCGCCATTTTGAAAAACTGTGACATGTTGCCCCATGGTTCTGACACAAAGCGTTTTTGCATGCCAACAAGAGGGCAACCATAACATGTAACAATTATTCAAAATGACAGCGTCTATTATTTCGAAATTCATTTATTTCTGGTATAAACGCTTTCTTCGAAAAAAACTGAGATCTGAAATAAACTTTTCTTGTTACATTAAATATCATTTCAGGCGACCTAAAGTAACTTCTGTGTTGGAGTGGAGCTTTCTTGTTACAACAATAGCTGGGAAGCTCTGGGTCGGGAAACAACATCTGTGGCCCTGCAAAGGGTCGGTAATACCTCAAAAATGGTGATTTCACATCGATTTTGTGCAGAGCACCACAAAAAATATGTCCTAAAATGCATGAGGCACGCATAGCACAACTATTTTCGTTCTTTTAACCACTGATGTTGTTGTTTTTCAGTGTTGTCTTTAACGACCGCGTCGTAGATCCCTAATTTCCCTATAGAGTATTTTCACATGACGTCAAGGCGGCCATGTTGGAGGAGTAAACAAAAAAACAGCGGTCATGTTGGAGGAGCGAAGTATTCTGTTGGGAATTGAACTCCATTTTTATGAAAATTCTTCCTTTTATTTTTGTATGCAAATATGGCTGCTGGTCACATGAGCAAAAACACTATATTGAAACACTTGGAACACATTCTGCACGCAAAAATATGACATCATTTTTCTGGCCAACTCACCGACAGATTCCACATTTTTCACAGTGATAAGGATTCCTGTCCACGTTTGTAAAGCGTTTACATAACGAGCACAAATAGGCAGCCATCTTTGCACCACATTTGCAACAAACTCCACTAGTGCTTTCTTCAATCTTCAGGGAAAAACAAAGAAAAGAATGTGAAAACATCTTTTCCAATTGCTGCGTAAAGATAAAAAGATAAAAGGAAATGGCATGGGCATTTTTATTCCGATGCATAAAAATGAGATAACCTAAGAACACAACATTGCCAATTTTACTTCAAAGGCGATGTCATGTAATAATAATAATAATAATCATCATCATCATTATCATAATAATAATAATAATAATAATAATAATAATAATAAACAATTAATATAGCGCCGTTTCTGTAGGCATCCAAAGGCACCTTACAAGTTATTCAAAATTTAAAAAGTAAAAATTCAATTAAAAGCTTTCTCAAAAGGTATGTCGTAAAGTGCCCCTAACTCCTCACTTTTTTTTCTTTTTTGTAAGATTTCCAAATCTCTAAAGAACTCATTTTCGAAGAAATTTTTTTCAAAATCTTGAATGCTGGTTTTTTTACGTGCGCTAAAAGTTACTTAAGATTTTAAATTTTCACGGGCTACCCGCCCCAATGGATTTTTTTGTGTCTCGGGCTCATGAGAAACCAGCCGATATGAGTAAAGCACGAAGTATTGAAAATATACAGTGATTTTAAGGAACATTTACAATTGGTATCAAAATATGTCCTCCTCAGAATAGTTTTCCGAAGCTCATTGCGAAGAAATCTCAGATGATACAAAAAGCCTTAACTTTCAAGAAATAAATTATGGGATGTCCTTTTCTTACGTCACGCCTATATGTATCAAACCTCAGCTATCTCATGATGCCACATACTTTCATGTTCCATTCTTGTGGAAAATTTTTTCGCCTTCACCTGCGTGGTCTACGATGCATGACGTGAGCGTGACTTGTGCGAAAAGATGCGCAGTAGCAATGGGCGCGAACGTCCTTAATATGCAGCACGGGAGTTTCGGGCTTTCAGACTTTTAAACCCGTGTTTTGCATATGTAATAAACTGCGTTTACACGCTGAAATTTTAAGCTAGTGAGTAAATGACGTCATTTTCTCTAGATCCAACCCTCTGAGGTCCAATCGGCCAGTTTTGAACGTGAGTAATGGCGGACCGTGAAATCCAAAACTTACACTCAAAATAAACAGCCTTTGGATAAAACTC
>NC_090871.1:57543634-57553634 GCF_036669935.1 Montipora foliosa
AATACTCGACTGCAATTTTACAGTAAAACAAAGCAGCTCATGACGGGACATCCATTTCACACAAAAACTATAAATGTGATTGTTGAAATATGCCAGAATCTCTGTCAACACGGAATTGCAAACGTTTTCATGCCTTCTTCGTTTTTTAGCGAGTTTTACAAAATATGCGAGAGAGCGAGGCAAGGAAAAGGGTACCTGAAAGCTAACCGTTGTAAATATGTGTTTTGTTTCTCGCTCCATTGTTCTTCATTGAAATTTCTCAAATTTCGTCGCCTCTTTTCTCATGCTCTTTCGCTTTTCTTCTACTTTCCTGCTCTTTTGTCCCTTATATGATTTCCGGCCAGAAAAACGCAGGTTACCAAATACAACGCTGCCACATGATCTCTCGCCAAGGAAAATTGCCCGAACACTCCCGTCCCCAGAGGTTCTCCTGACTCCCCACCTCCACTCCGACAGTCTGTACGGGCGGACGGGCGGACGTACGTGACGTCACAATCAAGATCCAAAATGTTTTTTTAACGCCATGAACCGATCCAATTATAGTTAATAAAATGCACAAATAACTGGAAAGAGAAATCGTAGGCAGTTACTCCCCCCCCCCCCAAAATAAAAAGATGTTTATTTGAAGACTTCACATCTACAATATCACACAAGATTCAATTATTTTTATCAACATTTGTTATGTGCAATTCTAAGAAAGCCAAACCTTTAATAATAAACGCAAATATAATAATAACTCTGAGAAATGGAACTTATTTGTTTATCGTAAATTGAAACTGCACCAAGAAACCGTTCTCAGTTTCAACTGTATTTTATTACCAGTGTTAAGCATTCCTCGAAATTTTTCCCCTTTTACTTCATCAAAAGGATCAGTATGCATAATTCACAACTGGTATTCTAAACGTCTGCTGGGAATATAACAAAGCACTTTCCGACACACCATTAAAAAATTCTTGATCAACAACCATTCCAGCTTTAGGAGCACGAGCTTACAATAATATTATTATTCTTTCACACTTTCACTATCTTATCTGTGCCATAAAATTGCTGGTATAAAATGAAATTTTCGATGTGACCATCACGAACAACACCCCTGGTAAATAATAAATACAAATGTACACCTCATTGAATGGTTTAACATATAATATGTGTGTGGATATGTGCGTAGTATTTTTCAGGGCAAGGAAAAATATGAGCAATGAGCAAAATGTCCGCATATATTGTATGTTGAACCATTTAATAAGGGATTTATTATTCCACAATCACACTTTAATGGCTTCTTCCTGCATTGGCTGAAAATCATATAAAATAAAATAAGGCATGTGCAACTGACCAAAACCATATCTGATTGGATAATTGAAATGGGAGCTAAATGATGATCAGTGACAAGCGACGACAAGCTTAATTCTCGGGCTTTCCATCCTGCTGAAAACAATAGTAATATTTTATTTCTTTTATTGAAAAACTCAGGACTGTTCTGCCGTACCGGTCAAACCGGGACACTACAGTGCATTACCATCTCATATTTTGTGCCTTTTCTTTGGCCATCTCAGTTTTATCAGAAATATTAAACCCACAAACAGCAGTGACAAACATCAGATATAAACGCATCATTTGAAATTATCTTTTACTTGACGTTTCGTATGCTTCTGCATATATCTTCAGAAGTGACGGATAATACAAAATTGGAGTTTAAATATACAGGATCACTAACTTATTAACCATTAACCATTAACCATTAAGTAACAATAGAGGTAACAGCAGCGAAAAGCTATGTCTTTATTAGTTTTTGTCAACTCTTTTGTTACTTAATAATTAACAACTATTCACTGAAGTGGAGGTGGCGGCGAGATAAATATCCCCCACTAGCCTCCGATACTGAGGTGAATAATTGTTTTAGTATATACTAAAACAGTGAGATAATATAGCACAAAAAGATGATTTTATCTCATTTATTGCTGCAAAGATTACAACAATTTCGGTTCAAATTCCGCTCGAATTGCTCGGAGGTGAATATCCGGAGTTTGAGTAGCCAATCAGCGCGCGCGTTCAACACTATCCACTGTTTTAATATATTAATTTTAATCACGTAATATCTAATATGGTATTCAATGCTTAGCCATTGCCATCAACATAAAGCTTATTATTCCTAGACTGTCTGGTGACAGATTCACATGACTTCACTGGAGACACTATTCTAGTAAAAATAAAATAATATATAAAATAATACATTGAGGCCACTTTCAACTGTTGTGCTACTGCCAAGCTGAACTAATTGTTCAGGAATTAAATTTGATGTTAGCAAGGAAGTAATGTGATGTTTGAAACCATTAAGTGTGGTGGTTTGAATTAAGTTCCACACGGCAATCTAATTCAATAGCGTGTCATGTTACACGCACCAGCATGGCATAGTTTCAAATGTTGTGCTACTGCTGTGCCGAAATCAATTCATAATTGTTATGAAAATTAATCTACTGCGCATGCTGTAAGTGACCGCTGGATGAAAGATGTGTTTTGTTGTTTTGTTCTCTTTGAATGTGTTGCAACTGAATTAAATTTGATGTTTGAAACCACTCCTGTGCAATTGTTGTGCCACTGCCAAGTCCAATTCATTTAAGTTCTACGCAGAAGAAGCGCAACGTTTGAAGCAGGCCTAATTCAAACAAAGAGAGACACCCAAAGAAATGAGTAATTAATCAAAGAAAGAAAATATATTCTCGTTATTGTTAAGTGCATGGACCACTGAATTTGAAGGGAAAGGTCATCCACACGACAGGGAAGAGCTGAAAGCCAGGTGGCAATAATCTCTGTATGAGCTTTTATTATATTCTTTAAAATGCAAAACAAGATCAGAATCATTTCATGAGACAATGATCACTGACAATCCCTGCTAAGACGAAGTCAAGTTAAGTGAGTAGAATAACATTGGTGTTTAAAAAAGTTTTGTATTAAAGTCTGTAAATAGCAATGCCTGTTTTTACATAAAACAACCATTTTGTTCAAACGTGACAACAGCAAATGGGCATATCAGACATGGTATCGAATGCAGAAAACAAAATGGTTGGGTCAGGCCACCTCCAATGCAAGGAACTAAACCAGTAAATTCCCTTTGTTGCAGTAAAATTACTGAAAAATTTATTACTGTCCCCCAAAAACAAATCCAACAATTTCCCACAATTCAAATTTGAAAATTACTCCACTCTGAAGACAATTTCAAATGAGGTTGTTGAAACACTGACGATTTTACTTCATCAACTTTTTATTCCACCAATAAACCAGCCCTGGTGGATATCTCAGGCTTGGAGAGTCTAATACACAAGTAATTTTTTGTTGAAACAAATCTGAAAGGTAATACCACTTCATGAAAATCCTAAACCTCATGCCTCTAATAAAAAAATTAAAGCCCTGAACAAGTATTGTTGAGGACCATGTCAATAAATGTGGTTAGTATATACTAAAACAATGGATAGCGTTGAACGCGCGCGCTGATTGGCTACTCAAACACCCGATATCTTTTGCTATTCACATTCGAGCAATTTGCATGGAATTTGCAGGCCACCTCCAATGCATGGATATTTAAAGCGGCGAGGTAAATACTTCAACTTTGGTGAAACGTTGTTAATTATCACAAATTGCCAAGGTTAACCACCCATAACGCATTGTTCTGTTGAGGCATCAATACAGTCAAGTGAGTGTATAATTCCATGTATCAAGACCTGCCAAATGTCAAAGACCTTATCTCTCTCTCCCGTTCTCTGTTTTTAGGTATGAAACTTCGTTGTTTCTTTAAGTCTTGTAACTCTGTTAAAAGACAAGCTTTCTAAAATAGGCAATTCGTACAGTAGTTTCAGAATTTCTTATACGGACCCCAAAAGTTCACGGGACTTTGGAGAAACGAGCCCGTGGTTAGAAATTAGAAAACGGCACTAGCATCACAACAGCTATATCCTAAAAAATATTTACCACTTAGCTTGTTAATTAAAAAGGGAGAGGGACAATTTTCTATGTAACTTGTTCGCGACGGTGATGATGGGTGCGTAGCTGGTTGATTAGGCTAATCTGCGCCCGCAACGATCTAGAACATTGTGGGCGTGGAATACATGTAGCAGCAGCTCACAGAGAAACGACAGCTCTCGATTTCCTTGCTGATCTGCGTTGTTGCGAAGCAGCTACCCTGTTTGCTTCAATGAGGCTGCTCCACTATAGATGGTCGCCCTTCATTTGGTGTGGGGTTAATAACGAACTCCTTAAGAGCGTTACCGTATCATAATACTGAGGAACTATCCGCGCTTAAAATAATTCTTTACGTATTGACGAAGCCTAGAAACTTATTTTGCAGATAATGGCAAGCAAAAGAAAGGTTCTTGACGGCTGTGCGATTTCGGTAAAAACACGCCAATTCCGCCATGTGCTGGGGCATTGTTGACACTGCATTTTTCATGATGAAGATAACTAACATCTTAAATGTCTAGAAAATTGAAAGCTAATAAATTGATATAAATACCGTGAAGGCGTACTCCTCAATGGGAATGGGCCGTCGCTTGTTTAACTCGCCTATTGAATGAATAAATTGCCAGTAATCGGCCCGTCTTTTATCCGAAAAGGGTTCTGGGATCGCCGAGGGGCAAACATTGCAAGTCGCTATTAGAAAATTAAATGTATAGCGGGAAATTATTTCGACGTCCAAAAAACGATTTTGGAGAGAGATCAACGCTTTTTTCGATACAGCTTTATCAGTTGGGCAATGTTGATACGTGGCATGTGTAAGTTTCTGTTTGAATAACCTCGAAATATGAGATGAAATTTACTCGGATTAACCTTGCTCACGTAAGGATCCGAAATATTGCAAAATTAGTAAAGTTGAATAGGCGTTCTCTGGTTCAAATTATTAAAAGTATGAGCTTTCGACAGCCAGTCTACTGCCTTCAACGGATAAACATAACTGATAACATGAAATGAACCGTTAAAACATTTAAATATAGAGAGTGGGGGTGATACGCATAAATTTAAAATATGTAAAACATGCAATTTCGAGGATTGGTAACGAGCTAAAAACCATCGCTGACGTCCGTGAAAGTACAAATTTGATTTTTCATATGTCGGGAATGATCGCCGACGATCGCAAAAATCTGGGACACGTTGGGAAAATAGAAACGCTTTTCGCGATTCGTCCCCGACCATCCCAGATTATCGGGGATGTCTGCGATTTATGGTTTCCATTAGTCGGCAAAATCTGGGATGGTCGGGAAACTGCGAAATCCCCGATCGTCTGGGATTTTCCCGACATATGAAAACTAGGCTTAGATTAATGTTTGTTTAAAAGAATGTTGTATTGTCTAGGGAGTGGGCATGAATTGTTGTCCGCCTCAACAGTTCTGGCCGTATGCCATGACTCAAGTTTTGTCTAATGCGGTTATTTCCTTTGTCAATAATCGCAGAATTATCAAAGTCAATTACCGTACATGGATCAAAGGTCCATGCATGTTTTGCAGCATTTGAACCTTTACACTGTTTTGTATTCTTTGATATGTTCTTTCTTACTGGTGCTGAATAAGCTTTTTATTTCACCAATGTAATTCCATGGTTCCCACTGGCAAGACAAATGGCAATTTGCGATCCCGTACAACTCCAGCTCAGCAAAAGGCACTTACATCTTCCCAATCACCCAAAGATGATCTATCCGCTGCAAAAACAACTATCTCTTCTGGTCTGCCTATTATCAGGCAAACCTTAACAAGCCACGGCATCTCTGCCGCAACTGAAGAGATCATAATGGGTTCTTGGCATAAAGGAACGTCCAAACAGTATATAGTGTATACCATGGTATACCTCAAGCGGTGGGAACAGTTCTTCAAGGCGAGGAAAATTAATCGATTGGACGTGAGCGTCGAAACTGGCATTGATTTTCTAGAAAACTTATTGTCTTCTGGTTTAGGTTACAGTGCAGTAAACACCGCACGGTCCGCTCTGTCCTTAGTGCTCATCCTGCCTATACCAGCATTACCTTTGGCACACATCCACAAGTGGTTAGGTTCCTCAAGGCGTCTTTGACCTTAAACCCTCCTTGCCAAGGCAGAGTTCCATATGGGACGTCAGCATAGTCCTTCGACATCATACCTCCTTAGGTCCCCCATCACCATTGGATCTGAAAATCCTCACCTTGAAGACCACTATGCTACTTTCTCTACTAACTTACGAAACTCGATACTGCCCTTATGCAAGCCTTTTCCGAGAAAATAGTAGTCACAATAGGTGAGAAACTCAAAACTACCAAGCCCGGAAGACATCTTGCCTCTGTTGAGTTTCTTGCTTACCCTGCATAGAGTCACTTTGTATTGTGTCACACCTACAAGAGTACATGGCGCGTGAACAAACTCTGCGCACCACGCGCGACACCAAACTCTTCACCAGCTATACCCAGCTATACCCAGCCGCACCAGCCGGTCTCCTCAACGATGAAGGTATCAGCTTCCACCTCGTACGGAACTCATACCACACTAACTCTGGCAGAAATACGGAAAGCAGGAGACCAGACTAATGCCCAGAGGTTTGCCAGACATTACAATAAGCCTATTGAAGGAAATTTTGGACACGCCATCATCACTCATTTCCTTTCATGTACATTTAAGCCGTATTTCTAACTCCTTACTTTGTTGTCTTCCCGTGCACTGTCTATTCTTTTGAAAATCTATCCCATAATACTTTTACGGCCAGCTACAGGCAGCCCCACAGATACTACAACATCTCTTTTTAAGGGATAAAGTACCAAATTGCTGGACTGTTCTTCTAACTCAATTTGAAAAGCCTCATTTCAAATCTAGTTTACCGAATACTGTACTCCCATTGAGTTGATACAGGACATCACCTACAGTGGGTATAGGGTGGCACTCTCTCACAATGGCCTGGTTAGCTCTCATGTCTACACAAAGCCTAACATCCCCAGAAGGCTTAGGGACTACTGCAACGGGGCTTACCAAGGGGGTTGACCCCTGTGACCCAGGTTCAACTCTGGCCTCGAGTCGTATGAAGGCTGAGTTTCAGTCGATCTCAACCTGACTCCGAGGGTTTGTCTCTGGGTACTCCAGTTTCCCTCCCTCCTCAAAGTCGACTCCCAGTCAATTACATCTGGCTGGGTTTGCGGTGCTCCGAGATCACACATGGATCGTATGGTGGCAGCCGTGGGCGTCTTCACATGCATTCCTTCCAATCCCGTTGAGCCGGTTGATCCTGAAAAGCCCTTCTAAGGAGCAGGTCAACTAAGCGCACATTTACATTACAGTCGAACCTCCACTAACGGCCACCTCTCCACAACGGCCACCTCTCTACAACGGCCACCTTTTTTTGTCCTGGCGGACAGCCCATACATTACCTATTGTTTAAACCTCTCTACAACGGCCACCTCTCTACAACGGCAACGGCCACTAAAGCGCGTCCTCAACTGGCAAAATAACCTCTCGACAACGGCCAATTTTTTCAGCGACTGACGAAAAAGTTAAGAATGGTCACGAAATTTGGTCTGTATGGCGCGTCGATGATTAATCACGGCAAGTCGTTCATTTAAGATTAAAATACATTCCTTTTTTTGTAAGAACCCTTTTTTAGAACATACTTAGAACATATTTGTTTTTAGACTACGAGTAGTAGTCGCTAACTTTGGCGATCTTTATCCAGCGAACACAAGCGCGCGCGAAATATTCACCTTCCGCGAGGAAACGTGTTGCGAAGGAAAAAATATTACAAAATTATCGACTTTACTCGCAATCTAATTTGTTTGTTAATTTTTTTGTCGTATTTTTATTCTCGAGTTGGTTGGAGGAACATCTTGTTCGCGGCATCAGTGCAAGTCGCACAAGCATTTGACAAGCAACTTGTTACCACATTACAACAAACAACGCACTTTGACAGGTTTCCGCTCAAGCAGACAACCCTTGACTGCTTTATTTCATTTAAAAGAAAATAAAATGTATCTGCTATTCTAAACGTGAACGTTTACAAACTGATTCAGTAATCGATATTTGTCATCTGAACATTTCGTTTCTTTACCCTTTTTAATGATACTGTATACGTATTTTGATTGATTGTGTTCCATATATGTGCTGCAGTAAGCATGAATTGTCTACAGTACTTATAGCGAATGTTACGAACCCTGCTCGTTTCGTCTTGTTAATATTTTGATTCAAAACATTATTTAAGTCTTATTATGTATTTTCAGTTATCTATATCTATAAGATTGCATTGCCTTTATAGGCTACAGTAAGCATGAACTTGGCACAATAAACATGTCAGGTACTTCCCGAAAAAAATGGTGTCATATCACACTCCTACCTCCCCATAACGGCCACCTCTTCACAACGGCCACTTTCTCCTGTCCCCAAGGTGGCCGTTGTGGAGAGGTTCAACTGTATTAATATTCCTCATGTGACTCTCAAGCAAATGTTTGTGTGTGTCATATGAATGAAGTACACTGTACTTAATTACACTCACAGCTGGAAACCTCATATCTAATTTCACCCCATGCATAATCCATAGCCTTGTTTGTAGGCAAATTCTGGCATTTTTAAGATGTTATAATAATTACAAATTTTACTTGTGGTTAAATTGCTATGCACTTACAAGTACCTGCAAATGATTAGTAATCATAAAAGATTAAGTATATTGTTCCATTACCATTAAATCAAAAGGAAAACCAAAAAAAAAACCATCTTGAATTTACATGTGTGACTCCCCACAAAGAAGGTGCTTAGACAACCTGGCACCACATGACATTGTCACAACTATTTCAAGATCAACAAACAAAGGATCTTTGAGCACAAAGACAATGACAGGGTAAAATGAAAATATTATTGTTTTCAATTGGTGACAAAAAGCAGCTCAACCAGCACGCCTGATCAAACCATATTTTGTAATAAGGGTAACCCTGTCTCAGCAGAGCCAGCTCAAAAAGTTCAATTCCTTCCTCACCAAATTAAATGCAGCAAACTTTTGTCATTTTTAACAACAGCAACTCTAGCCTCCACTGTCCTACTGGACTGTTTAGCCATTAGGCTTTACTTTAAAAGTATTTTTAATTGAAAATATTTAGTCGAATATATGTGATGGCCAAGAAAGAACAATAACCAAGATTTAGTCAACCCCCGAGTATGATCAAACGAAAAAATACTGAACAGGAGGATCTAAAATTTCCATGTAAGATTAAGGGGTGAAAGGGGTGCTTAAGAAACGTTTTCATTTACGAAAGAGATTAAAGTCTGCAAAACACTTTTTTACTAAGTAATGATAATGGCACTCATAAAAAAACACAAAGACTATCAGGAGTCATCAAAGAAATGAAGCTGGCAGTTTTCCAAACAACCTTTGTTTACAGCAGAATGAGAGCTGGGTGGCCAAGCCAGTTAAAATTCATGGAAATCAAGTTCAACCAGTTTTAGAGGATTATAGAATTTGGCAACATTCAGCCATTTAACAGATGATCCTTTCTTGTAGTACTTTGAACACAAGCTGAAACGACAGCTGGAAAAAGTATGTGCTGATACCCTGAACAGAACACCAGTTGCGTATGTATGACTTGAGGGTTGTGCAAAAAAAGATTTCTGAAATATAGAGAGGGACAACTTAAATACATTTGTAACAACCATGTATAACTTAACTTGCTTACTTCCTGTGAAAACTAATGGTCACTGGACTACAAATTCAAGTCCCTGTTACGGGTGTCTACAAACCAAAGACCGAAGACCGAAGACCGAAGACCGAAGACCGAAGACCGAAGACCGAAGACCGAAGACCAAAAACCAAAGACCAAAGACCGTGCTAAAACGCTTTTTTCTACGCCAAAAACATAAAATCGATTAGGTCTTCGTTTTGCAGTTTTACACGCCTCAAACTACAAAACGAAGACCCTCGCTGAAACTCTCTAATATGTCGGTGTCCATTTTGTACAAATTTCCGCCTCAAACTGATTTTATAGCAAGAAAAACCATGACAACTAAAAACAAGGAACAAC
>NC_090871.1:57561134-57563634 GCF_036669935.1 Montipora foliosa
GTTGGCATGTTAATAACAATGGATGACGTCACGAGAAACATCGCGATTGCTGCTAATCACGTTTTGCGAATAATGCACTTGCCTGACGAGGTATTGGTAAAACAAAAAATGTATACATCCTCACAGCCTTACAACCAGCCTTGCACTGAGTTCTATTTTGTTTTTTGTCTACAAAAATTATTTGCTGGTTAGATCTCCCAAGATTCGGCACTTCTATTTTTTCAACTGGCCCTTGCATAAAAATTTGTCTACGATAGCGATGTTTCTCTTGACGTCACCCATCTTTATTAATATGCCAACCAGAACCTAACTGGATGTGGAAACAATGACTTCTTCTGTTCTAGGCCTTTACACAAATATCCGGATATTTTTTGAAATATTTAGAAGATTCCTAGATATTTAGAGAATTTTAAGATCTTTAGAAAATTTTGGGATATTTAGAAACAATTATAGCTTTTTTTGGCTGTTTCCCAACTTTTTCTCTCTATTTTCTTGACAGAATACTCAGTTCTATGATTTTTTGCGATTCTATGCTAGAAATAATCCAGTTCAGTGGTTTCCTGTTTGAATAATGTATTGCATATCACTAGCAGCCATTTGTCCAAATGGAGGATGCTGGAAACAATGAGCCTGAACCTTCTCCCGGCTCTGAGTCTACTCCTACTTCCACTTTTGCTTTGCATCCATGTTGCTTTATAAGTTGTTTTATTTCCATAATACTAGTGTAGACAATTTCTGACATACTTTTCAGCTCCCGCTGGGAAAAATCTTGGCCTAAAGGGATTCAAAATCGGCTTATTTTTAAAACAAATATACGAGCTATTTAGAGGAGTTTCCGAGACATTTAAAAAATCTTTTGGGATATTTGGACTTTTTCTTAGAATTTCCGGAAAGATATTTAGTCGATTTTACGTGATATTTGTGTAAAGGCCTATAATCTGTTCGGTGGTTGGAAAATAATGCTCTAATAAACGCCCCCTTTCTTATAAAGGCCTCCTATCCATTAAACGCCCCTGGTGTGGTGGAAACTTTGAAATAGACTCCCCTCTCTAATCATGAACGCCTTCCCACCCCCCCCCCCCTCCCCGCCCGCCCACAAAAAAAAGGAAATCGTTCAGCCGTAAAGCAAAATCGTGCAATTTATTTAACACCTTGCTTGCTTAAATGCTTCAGTGAGAATCAGCCAATTAATAATTCAATAATAATCAGTGATTATTACTATCAATCAATGGCAATGATATTGGAAATCAGTCAGGTCATCACTGAGTCGGATGTCGATGAACCCATTTGTGAAAATAATGTTTCCGCAGATGACGACGAGAATTTGAACTTGCTGTTTCGCCGCATTGATATAGAACTATAAATTTACTGTTGTCGCCCCGTTGATATAGAACTATGAAAGTTTATTTGGATTTTCTAGTTTTTACGGTGAACTTGAAATAAACGCCCCTCTCTAATAAGCACCTCATATCTATTTAAGGCCTCCCCTTACACCACAAATATTTAATACACTCCCCGGGCGTTTATTAGATCATTTACGGTATCAAAAGAAATGTGACGTCAATGTTTGAAGACAGGAAATATCACCATTTTTGAAAATACTCGTTGACGTTAATGGGTTAATTAATGAGGGGGAAACCGGAAAATGCTGTTCCATTCGCCACATGAAATTATTGGAATTTTTAATTTTAACTAAAACTTCTTGTCGAATGGTAAAGCGCCCAAGATTAGGGTTGCCTGTTTTAGGTTAGGGTAGGAACCCATGAGTAGGAGCCGGGGAATTACATTTACATCAATCTAATTGTCGTATCTCAACAATAACTTTATTCTGATTGGTTATTCCAAACAGTGCGTGCAGAGCGGATGAACTCGTGGCATTCTAAAAGTACAGGGCCACGGAGTACGTTTAAAAGGGATGGGGGGAGGGGGGATGGGGAGGGGTCTAAGTTTTGGTGTGGACCACGGAAGTGTCATGGGAGGGGGAGAGGTCTAGGAGAAAACAACATCGTTGGAAAAAAGTGGGGCCTATAGCCACGCCAGCCCCTCCCTTTCCGCGGCCCCCGAAATAGAAAGATACGCGCAAAGGTTGACTCATAGGGCTTGTATGGGAGAGGAAAGCTCCTACTCATGGGCTCCTGGTTAGGGTTTAACCTGCGATTAGGCGTTCGCAGGTTAGGTTAGGGTTATTAGAAGGGCTTATGTGTTAGTACTTGCGTAGAGCTGAGGAATCACTTTATGACGTTTATCGCTAGCTTAGCTGGATTGTGCCATGGAAACAAAGAGCGGAACTAACTTGCCACTTCAGAATTACAAAATTAAGATGCTTAACCCAAGTTTCAGATCAAGTCATTGGATGATAGTAGTACCCAGTCACGATGAATACCTCTGTAGTTAGCCGCAAATGTAATTATTCTGACTCGGAGAGTACCATCTCTTACACCATGTACAAGAAGTTATAATTATAACCTCTATAATCTTGTTGACAGTAGACTACGAGCAG
>NC_090871.1:57571134-57581134 GCF_036669935.1 Montipora foliosa
CAAAGTGTATATTTTCTTCCTTTCCTGTATTTAGGATCACGAACGGTGCATTTAGAGGGATTTTGCGATTTATCGCTCTTTGTAGAGATCGGCAATATGCTCAATGATACTTCCAAGTAAATATCTTTGGTAGAGATCCATGGATGTTCCCGTACGAGGCATACTTCGTTTTCATTCCCCATCATGTCTTTTCAATGCCCTGCTGTGGGCTCGTTTGTCTGGGTCGATGAAGTTTAGGCGATCGTTAACTGCGGTGAGATGATGTTAGCCCTTGTCTTGTAGGCAGTTGTAAACTTTCGGGCCACAGGTAGCTAGGGCTAATATTTTTTCAAGGAAAGTTTCCGTAAGAAAAATTAATATGTGTTCTGGCGGATGAAGGCTATCCATTGCAGTTTTTTCTAGAGCATCGCGAAAACAGATCCATCTCCCGATGCGGCACTTTGTCTTTGCCAACTGACTACGTTTTCACACAGGTTTGGACACGGAAGACGAAAGTAAATTGTTTTCTTTGCACCACTGTATGCACAACTCTGGAAAAGGCTATTAAGCAGGGACAATTTCCAAATGATCAAATCTCCCATTGCTGCGACCCTTTTACTTCGGTAGCCATCTTGATTAATACGAAGACACAAGTTTGCTTCAAAATAAGGGGAAATATGAAACGATTTTAATTGCAATGAACTCGTGCATGAAAGTTTCCCATGAAAGATGCACCAATCAGACTTTAAGCGTGGTATACTCTTCCACGCAGTGAACTTATAAGTGTGCCACACGCACGGAGCAGCATGAAGGAAAAGCAGGTCACAGTTCACAGCAATACTGGAAAACCTAAAACTATCACAGGGACTAATCTTAAGCTTAACAACAGTGCCTTTTAGTCGTAATTAGGGTTACGGTTAGCATTATTAAAGGTATGGGTTGTTTCAAGAGTAGTAAAACAGGGATCTCTTAACGGTAACCTACAAGTGTAAGTTCGATTGTAGGTGCTCGGCGCGGCACGTGTATATAATTACGTATCATTGTTATGTAAATAGTCAGCCAGAATTCAAAATAAATATCATTTTCAAGGTGTGAATTAGCAACTTGACACGTTAGCGGCTCAGTGGTAAAGAACAGGGACAAGTAATCCAGAGGTTTACAGTGGGTCGGAGTTCAAGGCAAGCTGTGAGTGACATATCATGGGATTAAAATGGCAGAAAAAGCCGAGCGGGATCTGGAAATAAGAACAAGACGAAGGGATAGAAAGAAGAAAGCTGGAACGAAAAGGAGTAACGGTTCAGAGCGAATCGAGGGATTATGGGTTACGTGTAGTTTTTATAGTAGAGTAGGAGCTACGCTATTGGTGGTAACATGGCAACGTGAAAAATAGGAATATATTAGTTAAATGAAAAGCGTTCGTTAATACCGTGAGGATTAAGGGTTAAGGGTGCCGATTTGAAAGATGAATTTTTGTTCCAGATTCTTGCGGCTTTCCGTCGTACCTAGATGTAGGGAAAGGCCGCAGATAGCCATGTGTTTTTTGGAGTGGTTAGGCAGATTAAAATGGCGAGCGACTGGCTTAGATGCATCCTTGTCATTCTCTCAACATCGCGAAGGTGTTCGCGGAATCGGTCACCTAGTCGTCTACCTGTCTCACCAATGTATAATTTATTGCATAACGTACAGGTTATGCAATAAATGACATTTGCGGAGGTACATGTGAAACGATCGGTGATCTTAACAGATCGCTTAGGTCCCGATATCTTGCTAGTGTTAACAATGAAAAGACAAGTTTTGCATCGTGAGCGCGCGCATTTGAAAGTGCCGGGTTGCTCGTTAGTTTTGAGCGCGCGCTTCTAACTAAAAAGTTGCCTACGTTTTTGTCGCGTTTGAATGAAATAAAGTGGAGGTTGCGAAAAGATTCTACCAGTCTCGGGATCATTTTGGAGTAATTTAAAATTACTAAGAATGATGCTTTTGACTGCGTGATTATGAGGATGATGGAAAGTGAGGGTGAATGGAATTCTGTCATTCTTATCTTTTTGTGACGTTTGTAGTGATGACTGTCGATCAAATTGTTGGGCGCGATGATGGCCCGCTTTGACCACAGAGGATAGCCACGTTTTTCGAAGAACTGGCACATCTCCTCTGATTTGCTGGAAAAATCGGAGTCATCACTACATAGACGTCGAGTCTAAGAAAATGAGAATAAGGAATGGAGTTCTTGACATGTGATGGATGTGACGATGATGAATACAACAAATAACTGTGTGAATCAGTAGGTTTGTAGTGCACACTAGTACATAGCACGTTGCCTCTAATAGAAACTTTGATATCTAGGAAAGCCAATGAAGTTTCCGAAATTTCCAGGTATTTATAAGAGCCGGATGAAAAGAGTTTGACGGAGGTTATAAATTGATCGAGTTCTTCTCTCTGCTGGATGAAATAGCGCCGATGCAGTCGTCGATGTAGCGGCGTCGCGGCGTAGAGTTCAGGTTGGGGCCGTTGTACTGATTAAAAAAATTGGTGTTCAACATATCCTACAAAAAGATTGGCATAGCTAGGTCCCATTCTTGTGCCCATTCTTGCTGCCCATCGCTACACATTAATTTGTTTGTAATAGTTGCCGGCGAATGAAAAAAAAACAGTTAAGCGTTAAAACTAGTTCGGCAAGGCGGAGGAGCGTTTCCGAGCTAGGTTCTTTGACAGTGCGTTGATCGAAAAAGTGTTTAAGTGCTTGAAGACCTTCGCTGTTAGGAATGACTGTGTATAGAGATGTAATGTCCATGGTGAAAATAAGTTTTTTTGGCGAGAAAATTGAAATCGCGGAAAATTTGTAAAGATGTCTTTTTGAAAAACTTCTAGTTCCTGTCTGTCTAAGTAATAGAATGGACTGGGCAACTAGAGGGACAATAGGCCTCTGTAGATTTTTTCACCAAAAAAGCCGTCAATGCACGAAGTTCTAGGGGTGGCAATGAGATTAAATTCAATTCTTGATTAACTATAACACTTTGAATTTTCCAAACCTTTCCTCGGAAGATCTTGGGCGGCGCTTGTAAAAAATCTTAGTAAACGCAACGACATAGTTTCAAATCGGCCGACAAACGCAACGACATAGTGTCAAATCGGCCGACAAAGGCGGCGCGGTAGTTGTTTGGGTCCGACCTTTACCAAAAAAAGAGCTTTGCGCAAACTTTCGGATACCTCGTTTTATGCCAAAATCCCTAAAGATCTCACTTCCAAAATCAAAAACTTGTCAAAGACACCATTCAAAATCTTATAGTTAATCAAGAATTACCGGACACTGCCACTATCTCATCATCAACACCCCTAGAACTTCGTGCATTTACTTCTTGCCTAAAATTCACAAACCCAACAACCCAGGTCGCCCTATCGTTTCTGCCTGTAGTTGCCCCACCGAACTCATTTCTAGCTACTTAGACAGGATTATGACGCCTATCGTCAAATCTTTGCCATCATACATTAAAGACAGTACACACGCACTACAAATTTTCCGCGATTTCAATTTTCTCCGCCAAGACAAACTTATTTTCACCATGGACATTACATCTCTATACACACAGTCATCCTAATAGCGAAGGTCTTCAAGCACTTAAACACTTTTTCGATCAACGCACTGTCAAAGAACCTAGCTCGGAAAACGCTCGGAAAAACCTCCGCCTTGCCGAACTAGTTTTAACGCTTAACTGTTTTTCATTCGCCGGCAACTATTACAAACAAATTAAATGGTGTAGCGATGGGCACAAGAATGGGACCTAGCTATGCCAATCTTTTTGTAGGATATGTTGAACACAATTTTTTTAATCAGTACAACGGCCCCAAACCTGAACTCTACGGCCGCTACATCGACGACTGCATCGGCGCTATTTCATCCAGCAGAGAAGAACTCGATCAATTATAACCTCCGTCAACTCTTTTCATCCGGCTCTTAAATATACCTGGGAAATTTCGGAAACTTCATTGGCTTTCCTAGATATCAAAGTTTCTATTAGAGGCAACGTGCTATGTACTAGTGTGCACTACAAACCTACTGATTCACACAGTTATTTGTTGTATTCATCGTCACATCCATCACATGTCAAGAACTCCATTCCTTATTCTCAATTTCTTAGACTTCGACGTCTATGTAGTGATGACTCCGATTTTTCCAGCAAATCAGAGGAGATGTGCCAGTTTCTTCGAAAAAAAAACGTGGCTATCCTGTCTCTGTGGTCAAAGCGGGCCATCATCGCGCCCAACAATTTGATCGACAGTCATCACTACAAACGTCACAAAAAGATAAGAATGACAGAATTCCATTCACCCTCACTTTCCATCCTCATAATCACGCAGTCAAAAGCATCATTCTTAGTAATTTTAAATTACTCCAAAATGATCCCGAGACTGGTAGAATCTTTTCGCAACCTCCACTTATTTCATTCAAACGCGACAAAAAAACGTAGGCAACTTTTTAGTTAGAAGCGCGCTCAAAACCAACGAGCAACCCGGGCACTTTCAAATGCGCGCGCTCACGATGCAAAACTTGTCTTTTCATTGTTAACACTAGCAAGATATCGGGACCTAAGCGATCTGTTAAGATCACCGATCGTTTCACATGTACCTCCGCAAATGTCATTTATTGCATAACCTGTACGTTATGCAATAAATTATACATTGGTGAGACAGGTAGACGACTAGGTGACCGATTCCGCGAACACCTTCGCGATGTGAGAAAGAATGACAAGGATGCATGCATCTAAGCCAGTCGCTCGCCATTTTAATCTGCCTAACCACTCCAAAAAACACATGGCTATCTGCGGCCTTTCCCTACATCTAGGTACGACGGAAAGCCGCAAGAATCTGGAACAAAAATTCATCTTTCAAATCGGCACCCTTAATCCTCACGGTATTAACGAACGCTTTTCATTTAACTAATATATTCCTATTTTTCACGTTGCCATGTTACCACCAATAGCGTAGCTCCTACTCTATGAATAATTAATTTATTCTGCATGCATAATGAAGTAGGGACCTGTACGGAAATCATTCCCCATTTCTTCTTGGTTTGATTTTTTTTTTGAACTGACGTTATTTTGAACTGCTCGCATGCAAGCCCGAAACCTTTCATTCCAGTCATCCACATATCGTCAACATTGTTCTCATTTAGAATAGATTCCCATGGGGCACTTGATAAATCATTGCGAAAACTCTGCCAATTTGCATTTTTGTAGTCGTAGACCAATTTGGGAGCTTGGTACGGACGAGATAGTTTTCCAGCCAAATTAAAATAAACAATATTGTGATCCGATGATCCAAGGCTGTCACAAACCGTTATCCATGTCCATTAAATTTTTTTTCGGGACAGTTTGAGATAACTAAGTCGAGTATCGCATCTCCGCAGTCTCCGCGAGTTGGCGTATCAAACGATTGTGTGAGACAAAAGTAGTTCATGATAGTATCACAGAAATAATCAGATAGAGAATTAGGCTGGAATGGAGCTGTTGAATTCCAGTCAATGTCGGGGAAATTGAAGTCACCCGTTAAGATAATTTTAACCTTCACAGATAATAAATGAACTTTTTCCAATGATTTTATATAGTTCCTCAAGATACTTGATATCACTGTTCGGGGGCCTGTAAAATACTCCAAAAAAATATGAAGTAGAACCACGGACAGGAATTTCGCACCACAATATCTCACATTCGGTCTCTAGATCACAGCGACGAAAACAATGAAAGGTCGACTTGATTGCTAATAGGACTCCACCACCTCTGCTCTCACGGTCTCTACGATGAACGATGTATGAATCAGGGAAGATTTCGCCGTCGTTGACACCATTATGCAACCAGGTTTCTGTAATGGCAACGATATCAGGATTCACTAGAGAAACATGCGTCTGCAGCTGAAGTCGCTTGTTCACAATACTTCTAGCATTAAATGATGATATTTTAATGCTATCAGAGAAAGGGCCAGGATTCAACTGAATGTCGTTGGCAGTGAGCAGGAAAAAGTACAAACAGATAACGGTAATTGTACGGCTTGAGTGGGCGAAAGCCATGATGCTTGAAAGAAACGCGGATTTTCGTAGGACTTATGGCTTTTGAGACCACTGGTTGTCGACATATTAAACTAAAAGCACTATGTCTTTCCTTTAGAGCGATTTCAAGGCTTCTGAAGTGAAGACAGCAAATAAAACCATAAATGTTGAGAGCAACCAGTAAGCCAACCAGCGCCATCTTTCGTTCGTTCGTTGAGTGCCCTCATGACCAACTTCTCGTTGGGTGCCCCTGGTACGTACGTAGGCTAAATAATAAATTTACAAACGGCGCCCCATACTATTGACACCGATCACTCAACGAGCGTGCAAGTTTTAGGGGTATTTGATGCAGCAGTTTACAATCACTATCATTAACATTTGAAAAACTTCCCAAGTTACTCTTATCGCATCTAGAAGTTTAGTGCATGGTTCTGTTTAGTGTTAGAAATGTCCAAAGTTCGACTCCTTCAAAGGGGAAACTCGGATTTTTTCCAAGTATTCCCGAGTCACCATCGGAAAATACTATATCATCTCTTCAACTTCCCAAGACACGGCAGCTGTAACTGCAAGCCAATGATAGTTATAAAATGAAATGATCACGCATGTTCGGAGTACCTCTGGAAAATTTGGACCATTTACAGACTTCATAAAATGTCTGTAATTAATAAATTTACAGACTTTAACACTTTACCCCATAAATATAAAATCTCTGTAAATTTATTTTACAGATATTTTACAGAGTTTTGTTGAGTAAAGCTCTATAAAATGTCTGTGAATTGTTTATAATTTATTGGAGCTACAATAAGAGGAATTACTTGAAATTTACAGACTTTATAAAATCTTGCAAAAATGTCTATAAATCGAAAATTTACAAAGATTTACGCCGTTTGGTCATGTCTCATAAAATGTCTGTAAATTGCGCTTATCATCATGTGTGTCCTGTCTAAGTTACCAAATCAGGAGCACCCAACGAGAATAAAGTTCAAAATCACTTAAACATAGCATTGTTAAACGTATTTTCGTATTAAACGGTCAAATATCGGCATATTTTTATCCCCTAAAATTTTTCATCTGTTCGGATTCCCTAGCTGAAAGTCTAGTGATCCGAAAATTATAGGGATCAAAACTTACCTTTTCGAAAATTTCACCCAGAAAAAAGGGTCCCGAAAATTCTAGGTGACCTTTTTTAGGGTAAAAATCCGTTAAAAATGGGCAATTATAGCATGTTTTAGATGTTCGAAAATCTTAGGACAGGCAGGCAAGTAAGGAATTTTACAACAAAATGTTCCGAAAATTCTAGATCTCAAATCGTCTTCCGAACAGATATTTTCCGAAAATTGACGTTGGGTGCCCCTGACCAAATGTCTTTGGATCTGTATGCCCTGTTAATGACTGACTTTGAGTGTCGAATATTTATTACCTTATTAAATTATGTGGAAACTGTTGAATTGGCCCTGCATGTTGCACTAGGCTCGGTTTATCGAAAGTTCGCCGGTTGCAACCTATGTAATGCCTATCGGTATGTGTTTTAATAGTTCGACTTGGATCAAGTCTTAGGCCCTGTAGAAATGGAGAAAAGTTGTCCCCGGTAAGATGGTAACCCTCCCAGCCGGGTCTTTAGCTAGCGTTTATATGAGAAAAGAACTGACCTTTTCCCCTGAGTCAAGAGCTGCCCGGCTCAGTTTCGACCATCAGGAGACTGGGAAGATAGCACTCGTGCATTCTCTCATCATCTTGCCTTGACCAAGTTGACTCCACTGGGCGAGCCAAAGTGTTTACATGGAATAAAGTTGGCTTGGCCAGGAGGGTGACCCTACCGTCGACCCGGATGGTAGGGTGGTTTCCCCTCTAGCCGGGCCACTTCCTTCCTCATGTAAACGGTTTACTATGTTCCACGGTTAGACCTCATTTTACAGGGAAATGTAGGAAAAGTTGGCTGGGTCCAGGGTATCTCAGGTAAGCGAGTGACCCTTCTTCTCTTTTTGACTTTGTAAATTTATTGGAAATTGGAATTTACAGGATCCTTTGGTAAAGTTACAATTGAACAAAACATGTTAATAACGTGGAAATATTTTAAAGAAATTTACAGTGTTTTTGCGTGTAAATTTCATGTAAATTGCTGAGGTGAATCAGTGCAAATGACATGTAAATCAAGGCCTTCGTGAATAATCTGCAAATAACATGTGAATTCGATATAGGAATCATACCCAGCACAGAATGAGATTGAGAAAGTAATGGAGGCTAGTAGGCAGACTTTACTTTTACCATTACCATGCTCCTCCATATTTTGATTGAGGAAATTTGCTCTGCTCCTTTAAGCAGAAAATTCTACCCAGTTTTTCCACACAAAATGATCAAAATGAAACCCGCCCCAGGAATCGCACTGGGCTCGCAACGGGTTGTGGTTGTATGTTGGCAAAGAGAGAATGACTGTGGACATTTCACAATAATTACATGACGCAACAACTTTGTCCGCCATTTTGAATTGCCCCGCCGCCGCCCTGGGAACTAGATCTGTTTGAATCATTGGTTCGGGCGGTGAAACGAGCGGGTGCGAGCAAAAAGGTGTGATGCAGTAGACTGGGGTCTACTAAAAAGCCCTTTCAAAATGGCGGCAAGTGTTGAGATCGGCGACTCACTCGAAGAATTGGAAGAATTGTTTTTACAGGACATCACACACGATTTTTTTGATTTGAGCGAGGAAAAAAATTCTTCAGATGTTCCAGACACATAGCTGTTAATGTAACAAACATTTTCCCTCTGTTATTGATTGGTTCTCTCCTATAACCTATGGTCTTTAGGTAAATCCAAGTGTTTTGATTGGTACTTTCTTGTTCTGGACTTTGCCATACAAGCCATTTCCATGGAAAAGGTTATAAGCCATGGCTTTTTTTTTTTTCACATTTTGTTTATATTCTGGTGAGTATTTTCACGACTCATGCTGTGTGTTGAAGGACCAAAAAAGGCAAGTCAAAATACAAGTAACAACTTGGAAATATTAAGCTCTTACTAACCGAGCTGGAGGGCCATACTGGGGAATATTGGTTGAACATTGTGGAACTAAAGATGGAGCGCAGCGAGGTCCATACAAAAATGGACCAAGGTGCAATATTCCTCAGTATGGCGTGGGCAAGCTTAGTTAGAAAGTAGTTTATCATATGGTACTCGGGCCATGGTTGTTTCTTGAATTTGTGACTTTTCAAAAACAAAAATTACACAGCTTATGACCACTTCCAAAGAAATGGTTGGCATAGCAAAATCCTAACCAAGAAAGAACCAAATTATCACAATGCTTGCATTTACCTCAAAACTACCTTACCGCAGGCGGAAAAGCCGGCAGGGCAAGCAACCCCCCCACCCTTAGCTCAAGGTCTAGATCCGCCACTGATTACCACAATAATTTCTGTAGTTGAATGATAATTGAGCTAATTATGTGCCTTACTGTGAGTACAATAGTTGTGCAAAGTTTAATCATGTCTTTAGAAATCACTCATGTTCAGAGATATTATCGGCACAGGATTTGGGAAAGTGTTTTTATTTGTCAGTATTGAGAGCTTACTGAACACAGGCTGACCAGGGTGCACCTCAGGCTAAATGACATACCATCGTAGCTTACTAGTTAGTATAAAGAGTTGTACAGTGTCAAGAGAATTTGGTAAGCCTATTTATGGTTAGCTCTCACAAGCAGACCATTACCATTAATTATCTGAAATAAAAGTCCTGCCTTCCACATTATGTACACAGTGTGACATTGCAAATCTTCTAATTTGTATAATCTAAAAAAAAAATTAAACTGGAATTATGAAACAAGGTATTACACGGTCGTAAATGCTATTGCCCTCATTTTTTTGAATGACCTTTACAAAAGAGTGATAAATGTATTTTTTTTGGATTATAGGCTCTATAATATAACCCAATCAATAAGACTGGAATTTTGCTGAGTGGTTAAGCATTTGAATCACAAACCTGTGAGGGGATTCTGAA
>NC_090871.1:57593634-57601134 GCF_036669935.1 Montipora foliosa
CATGTAGTAACAAATATAGGGGATTAATATATGGATCTCTCTATACCCACCCCCTTATTGACCTTATTCGCCACTTGCAGATGCCTTGTTCTTCAAACGGTGCCACTACAAGAACGCAATAGTGGTCGGTTGTTCTGTAGTTACTCTCTCGTCACCTGTATACCTACATGTACATGTACTGTACCTTCAGTGGTTTCTCATGTCCAAACAATGTCACATGACTTGTTCAGTAATGTGAAGCCCTTTATACCAATTCATAAAAAGATTTAACCAGTCAGTCAATAACCGCCCAGCATATATTCAGCTGTATTCCACATTGCTTGTGCAGGGTGATATGTAGCTATTTCCTATGACATGGTATGCAAGCTTTCTCACTTGTTAGTTGTCACTTGCTTGTTTGCATGCATGTACATTTATGTGAGCCATTACAAAAAAAATTCAGTTGTCTTGTAGGGTATTCCATAGTAGACTACTCAAAAGCATTTGCATTACTAGCATTTTTCATGAAACATTATAAATCTACCATACATGTACATGTACGTACTGTTACATATTAGAGCTAGCCATCTAAATATACCAATCATATTGTGATGCAGTTAATATTGCAATTTCTCCCACCAAAACCTCAAATTTTATTTGATGAGTACCGGTTCATAACAATACACAAAAAGCCATCTTGTGGAATTGTTATAATTATCTCAAAACTTTTGTTTTAAGGGACAATTTTTGGCATGATTGTTCCACTGTTTTAAGGATGGTGCCTACTTTTGTTATTGCGCATACGTTCTGCGCATCTCGAGATACTCGGATATCCTATCGGTATATACAGGGATATTTTTGCGCAGTTTAAAACTATGCGGAGAAAGTAGATCTTAGTAAGTGTCCTTGGTATCCAAAAAGAAAATTGGGGGTAACCATGCATTTTTGAGAGATAATTATGCTTCAGTTTGAGAAAGAACTCCATACATTGCTTTGTATTATAGAGCTTTTTACAAATATTATTCATCAATTATCTTTGAAAGATGCATGGTTACCGCCACTTTTCTTCTTGGATTTCAATGACACTTGTTAAGATCTACATTTCCCGCATAATCACACACCGGGGAAAAAATATCTTTAATTAGTAGGCACTGTCCTTAATTGGATATGGGAAATCTCACAAAATAGTGCTTTGAGTGCTTCATGCCCAGGCACCCTAACAAAAAGAGCAAATTTATGGGTGAAATACAAAAGTAGTTTTGAGTTGTACCCTTCAAACACTAATTCAGACATCAATACGAAAATATGAAAAATTTAACAATAAATAATAAGTATCGCGATCTTCTTATAGTTTTGCCTATGCGCGAGCCGTCAATATTTCGTGTTATTGCCGTCTCACTTTTGCGGCCTGTGATCGGTTCTAATGTTGAAATTGACGTCGTTGCACTGAATTGGCTTGCTGATGTATGCAAACAAATACGATTTGCAGGTAGAAAGAATTGAAATCTCAATCAGGCGCCGGTTGATTAGTTTACAGTTTTATATTTTCTCCCAACTAGCCATCAATATAATGTGGTATTGCCGTCTCAAAATCGCAATTTGTTTTTATTATTGATTTTATTACATGTACAAAATGGTCAGTTTGGAAAGATGGACACTTTAGGAGGTTGTCACAGGCTTGCAGATAAGTTTGTAAGGCAGGGTGTCAACAAGGAATTCCAGCAGATCAAATTTCCACAGCTCCTACCATAATGATTATGTTGGGTCATGAAGCTGACCTTGTAGGGTTTTCATGCATATGTCCATATTTTGTTTCAGGGCAATGTATTAGTTCTATGGCAGCTAAAGAGGGCAGGTGGAGATTGTCTTGGATGGGACTTTTCCAAAAGGTAGGCAACCGTTATTTAAGGAAACTCCTGTATTTTTAAAAGTACCATGGAAACACTACTTGTATGTACACTGCGCAGAGACCAATAAGATAAATTGTTTTGTGCACTCATTCGAATTGAGACTGTATGTAGATTTTGTGATGTCTATCAACATTAATGTTGATAGCTCATGTATAATAAATATTAAAAACTTGATCATTGTATAATACAATTCAGAAGTTTTCATTGGCCTTGCCATCGTGGTATATGAGCTAATGCGCCGATCAACTCGAAACTTCCAAATTCCTCACTCCCCGGGCACAGAAGATAGTCAAATGCCCGTTTCGATTTGATCGGCGCATAATAGACCATGCTCTACAAAAATATGGAAAGCGTACATGTCAGCTAAAAATATACAGTTACACAATAAAGTCGGTAAGAGTTCTTTCTATTTTGGGGGCGTTTTTAATAAAATGTTATTATTCCATTCACGATTGTTGGATATGAAAAAATTACATCTTGATTAGCCAACTTGGGGGGCTTCGCACCTCGTTGGCTTCAATGTATCTGTCATATCTAATGCATGCTCATGGAATAATCAAATATCATGAAGGAAAATTCTTGTTCAAAACAATGGCAGTCACCCAGGTGGAAATCTTATAAAGATCTTACAAATATTCTTGTTAGGTTTCTTAACAAGATCTTATCTTACCTCTTAGCTAAGGGCGCGTTCGATTGACCGTATTCCAGAATAGGAATACATGAAATAGAAGTTAGAAACCCTGCGCTTTTACGGAGATTCACGTTAAAATTGTGAAAGAACTGCTAACATGCTATTTTAAATTATTATCCTTGTTGCTTCAAAACGCTCTAGATATACAGTTGTACCGTTTTAAATCATCACTCCAAGTATTCTTATTCCAGAATAGGGTCAATCGAACGCACCCTAAGGGTTTTGAAAATGTCCGGCCAATTTCACATTATGATCGGACACGATGACCGAACATCTCACCAGCACATCTTGAGTTACCTCTCTTCAAGGTGTTGTCTGTCAATACATTATGTCCGGTCCAATTTGTCAAATGTCCGACCAAAATGAAGATTTGAAAGGACATATGTCCTGTGAATAAAGAAAAATTATTTCCAGCACTGATAAGGTGGTTTTTTTTTGTTACCAGGTCATATCGTTTATGTCATCAGGTTTAGCAAGTAGAGCAGATCCATTTAGTAATATTAACACTTTTTGTGCCAGTTATACCTTCCTCCAACAAACCTTGCGAATATTTATCACAATATTTGATACTGTTACACTTAGAAACAGATGATTTGAACCATAACTGATCACAGCAAGTGCATATACGTATATTCAGGGCCATGTGTTATCTTATCACGAAAAAGACTGAATCACTTTTGACATGGAATGTCCAATAGAGTCTTGACCTTGACAAATTTCAGTTTGGTTTAGCCTTGATCTCTGCATAGCTTTCCTTAAATGGTTTTATGCTTTTCTGTTTAGCACTCTGATATGTTCTGGATTGCTTTTCTTTTCCTATTCCCTTGCTGCTTCAATATTTTCAGATCTGTTTTGGCGTTTTTCGTTGTTTTTAGAAACAGATTATTTGAACCATAACTGATCACAGCAAGTGCATATATATTCAGGGCCATGTGTTATCTTATCACGAAAAAGACTGAATCACTTTCGACATGGAATGTCCAATAGAGTCTTGACCTTGACAAATTTCAGTTTGATTTAGCCTTGAGCTCTGCATAGCTTTCCTTAAATGATTTTATGCTTTTCTGTTTAGGTCTCTGATATGTTCTGGATTGTTTTTCTTTTCCTATTCCCTTGCTGCTTCAATATGGATTCAACTCCAGCAGCATGCACATTCATGTGATAGGAAGGATCATTGTATAACTGGTGGGCAACAGAAGAAAAGAAGCATGAACCATCTGAGGTACTTTCTAGTGACTTCAATCCTTTTTGAGCTAATCGAGCCTATAACAGTGCTATAGAAGGAATTCTCAGTATTGTATGTGCTGTATGTATACTCGTTCCATGAGCAACAGGGCCTGGGTTCGATTCAATGCCTCCTGATATCAATAGCTCTTCTCTTGATAGACAATAATTCTCATTTTGTTGGATCAATTTTGTCGAATGCGTAGAAGCAGATTGATCTTGAATACGCAATAGAAATGACAAGTCTTTTTTGTGTTTAGCAGTCCTGCGGATGATAAGATAGAAATGACGATTAGCATATCCTACTCTCGAAGATTGTTACGTCTGAGTTTCGGTCTAGGTATGGAGATATAATATTTTCCAAAAGCAAGAGATAAACACTTTCTCAACCCAGACGAGCTCGGTACGTTCTTATTTGAATAATGCACCATACACTTTCTAATTACCTTGTCTTTCTGAAACAAGCTCGACGTTTTCTTGTAAGGAATTAATCCTGGAAGGTTCTCTGTTCCGGGGAGCATGTGCCGTGCCTCAGCCCTTGCTCTATAGCAGGAGATTGGTACGGATTTCTCATCAGTTTTCGTTACATAATCAGTGACCGAGTCTTTCGACAGTCCTTTATTATGGTCCACCACACAAGTACTAATGTCTGGAAGCATGAATTGCTTGGTTGCCTCACTGTTTTTCATGTCACGGATGTTGTTCAAGTTGTATTCATGTGGCTTTGATGACTCAGCTTGCAAAACTTAGTGATAGCTTTGATAAACATTGGCATACTTTGAAAGCTTCGATGTTACTCTCCAAATGGAAGTCACCTTCCACATGGAATTTGTTTATCCCCCGTGAGCTTAGGGAATGAACAAGCACTGTCCTCTCACCATACTGTCTGTCGATTCCATTTCTACATGTATTAAAGTCTTCGCGTTGATCAGTGAAAGGCGGTGCACAATTAATTGCACCAATCTGTACTTGTTCAGAATATTTTGCTTCACCTTCGAAGAAAGCCATTTCTTTCATTCTTCCGTTTCGTGCTTCTAAATGCAGCGAAGGTGCTCAAACACTTAAGTGTAAAAGCGACATACAGCAATGGCGGCGCACAACCTCGCGAACAGGAAGTCACAGCTTTCTAAGCTCTGTTGTGATTATCCATCCTGATTGGCTTATTAGATCGAACTTCCGGTTACGCAGGAGTGACACATTTGCATAAAGAACCTCACCAAAACTCGTGGATATATCCACGAGTAAAAACGAAGGACTTTTCTCTTCTATTCTATGTATTCCTCCTCCGGAATATGGTCAATCGAACGCACCTCAAGACTTGCAACAAACTTACAAGGTCTTGTGAGATTCCTACAAGATTCTAACTTGTAAGATACATGTTTCTTGCAATAATTCCTTTAGCTTCATTATTCAGTTTCACTTACACAGGAGCTTACACAGGACCTTATGAATGGCAAAGTGATTTGTTACATCATTCATTGAAATGAAATTACATAAATTGATTGATTGACTGTTGTGAATCTTTTCTAGGGCCTACATGTACCTCAACCACAAGATGCAGTGCTGAAGGAAATTGTTCATTGAAATTTAATTCGAGGAAATTTCCTGAGATGCAAGAAGCAGACAGTTCTGACTGCAAGTTGTGATGCAGTTGTGAATAATTATTGATGTTTTTCTGTCAAAAATTGGGAGGGTAGAGGTTTCATTGCCATTCTGGATACACCTTGTGAACATTATTAGATCAAACTGTTGACATTAACTGGGTCAAGTGTATTTGTTCCAGACATCAGGTAATTGAGTCGAACGCCCTCACATTGAACTGGATGAACACAAGGGAGAGATTTTCAGTGCAACAATCAGTGACTTCTCTGTTCATATACTGTAATTTCTTTGACGAAAATCAAGATAGATTTCACTGTCCCTTGGGTCTGAGGAAATTGTCAGTCATCTGATAATAAACACATCTGCATGATTGTGACAACAATGATTAAAAGATCAATGTAATTTAAATACTACTCAATTACATTCAGTAAATTTGTTTTAGGAAACTCTGCAGTATTTTCCATCTGTGCGTGCGTGCACAGTACTGGCTTTGACAGTCGCTTTGACAGAGAGTATTACTTCTAGCTTTGGTCTCGTTAATAATAACGTTTTTATGAGTTGCATAGATGGTTTATAATTTGAAGCCGGGCCACCTCCGATATCGGATCGCCAAAAATTTTGTTGTGTCTTCATAGATATAATCGCGCCACATTGCGTTTTCATAATTATTGTAGCTATACAGGAAAAATGTTATTGAGCACCTACCTATCAGTAGACTCAGTTTCTTCCAGTAAAAATGTATCCGAAGATTTCTTGAAAACAAGGTATTGCTGCGTAATCTGTATTTAGCGGACAGCAATATGGAATCGGTTTGTTTAATAATGATAAAGAATTAATAGTTTTTTTTTATGGTGACGTGCCTGTCCTCTTATAGATCATAGGTAAGAACCAATCAAAATGCTTGCATTATTTAGCTTATTATATAAAGATAAATAGACAACCGCGGAAGCTTTAAAATTAAAGCTCTCGAGCTGAACCAGATAACACTTTTATAAATGAATTCCAAAAAATAAGACTGCACTGAAACGTGATCCGTGAAAATTATCAAAACACATTAAGCCTAGGGGGCTTATATATTTGCGGCCTATATTGGAAAAATACATAATATAGTACATGTATTGGGGGCCTATATTAGAGGCATGAGGAGTCGTCATGGTAACTATTACAATCAATCATACGTTCAAGCCAGGTGGTGTGCCAAATTTGGGGTCTGGGGCATTTCACTATTTTTATCCGCACTTCCCCCCTCCCCCATGGAGGGCATTTTTCCGACGGGTCTCTCCTCTGAAATCGGATTCCGACAGGTCCCTATTATTACTGGGTTGCGGTATGGCAATCCCAGTCGGAAAATTGGTAGATTTTTTTTATTTTCCGTGTCGGTAAAAGTCTTGCCTGTCACTCCCCTGGTAAGTGGTGTCTGTGCATAGAGCCTTCTACGCATATTTTCTTAGGATCGAGAGGGTAGTGGAAATGCGTAGATTTCTCCGGTGGACACAGTAGAATCGTTAACTTAACCTGCAATGGCGTCGAAAGTCATGTAACACAAATGGCGTTTTAGTGGATCATTAAACAAAATATACCCTTATGGAGCTCAATAATGGAAAGTCAGTTGGATAAACTAGGCAGGCGGTGAAATACAAACACCTGGAATCTTAAAAGCGACGAGTAATGAACTTCGACAACAATCTATCGCCCGTCGAGCCGAAATCAAAGTGAGCTGTATTTCTAAAATAATATTTTACCAAGTGTGCTGTTATGTAGAACACTGAAACCAAATGGAAAATTCTCTGGTAACTTATGGGTTCAACAAAGACAGAGAACGAATCGAACACCTTACGTGGATCTGTGATCAACTCTGCACAGTCTTCAGGTAAAAAAAATAATTGGAAATGTGACCCCAAGATATATTTGAAAGAAAGTTTGTCGTGTATTTTGTGCTTCATTATTCAAGGAAAAGGTTCTTCATGTAAACGGTTTGATCCTGAAATTTAGTTTGTTGCAATATTCCGCATATTTGACACGATCGAGTTTCT
This sequence comes from Montipora foliosa, assembly GCF_036669935.1. NCBI lineage: Eukaryota > Metazoa > Cnidaria > Anthozoa > Scleractinia > Acroporidae > Montipora > Montipora foliosa. Next base: position 57,601,074 of record NC_090871.1, read on the forward strand.
TCTCTTCACGCACGTAATGAAATAGAAGTGCTTTTTGCCTCTAATAGCAAATATGTTGTTT